>NC_092134.1:65941296-66244327 GCF_043159975.1 Macaca nemestrina
TGTCAGTGAAATGAATCTGACCAAGCTATGTTTTCCTGTGGCTGTTAGACCATCGAGATTTCCCCAGAGGAACTCTGGCTCAGCTTAGACCCCCAGCCCCTCCATGGCTAAGGGGGTAAGACTTTTGGCTGACATACCACCAAGATAGAATAAGATATGGAGAGGAGCCAGCCCCTAAAGGAGAAATCAGGGTCCTGGCATTACCAGGAGAGAAGGAAATGATGCTGGGCAGGCAAAAACTATAAATGCCCAATAAACACACTTGCTCACTCAGAATTCTGCATATTAGGTAAGCAGAGGAATCAGTAACCCCAGTTCTAAAAACTGGGGTCAAAAAGCCACTGATTAGCTACACCCTGTTACCAATATTTAAATGCTCTATACAACATCCCCTATTTCCTGAGACTATGCTTGTTATTAGAAAATCTGGAGTTAAAGAGAAATTGGGGAACCTGGTAGAAAAAAAATGAGGAAGAAAATACCAAAAAGTGACAGGAAGCTAATAAAGAAGCTAGGGACAGTAAAACCATGGTTTTCCCACGCCTGACCCTAGATGAATGAATAACTCTCTATGGACAGATGTATCTACTCTTATCCATGTCAGAGGCTCTGATACCAGTTATCTGCTGGACATGCATGGGGCCCACTGGCATTCCAGTCCTAAAGAAGATGAGTAAGAGAGACCTTACCCATCTTAAGAGATCTCTTACTCTTACTCATAGTAAGAGAATCCTAAAGAAGATGAGTATGCAAAATAATCCCCCAGAGTGCGTGATGCCACAAAACCATGCTCCTGGGCTTGACTTCTGGTTTCCCTTGTGTGAATGCAGCACCCAGAGAACCCCATGATGGTGGGGGAGAGTCTCTTCCCCATCTCAGTAAGATGTCACATGGATCTAGATCTGAAGTGGCCTGGGAGGTATGCTCCAAGGACCAATGAACACACTGTGTTCAATAACTGTGCTGTCAGTGAAATGAATCTGACCAAGCCATGTTTTCCTCTGGCTGTTAGACCACCAAGATTTCCCCAGAGGAACTCTGTTTGGCTCAACTTAGACCCCCAGCCCCTCCTTGGCTAAGGAGGTAAGGCTTGTTGGCTGACATGCTACCAAGATAGACTTCTGATTTCCCTGGTGTGAGTGCAGTGTCCAGAGACACCTATGATGGTGGGTTTCCTCTACTACTAATTGGAGCACATGGCTAGGGAGAGAAATGAGCTTTTATTGGATGACTTACCCATTTCAGACCTTTACAAGTCAGTTCCTCAACGGGTGATGCAGATACCTTGAGAGGCCCACTGTGATTTTCCTCTTGCCTGCTTCTCCAGATGTATCTCAAGTGCCTCTCACTCTCACACATTCATATTCAGCCACATTGCCCCCTTTAAAACTTCTTGTCCTACTAGAAACCTCAGGGTTTTATCACATATTGTTTTCTTTGTCTGATGTGCCCTTCCCCAACTCTAGCTAACACCAACTTATTTTTCTTATTTCTGGAAGGATGGAGGCTCCATCTGTCTCATTTACTTTTGTAACCCTGAGTCCCAGGCCCATATTAGGTAATCATTATATGTATGTTGAATGAATGTTGTTCAGCATTGTATAGGAGAGGCACTCTCAAGGATAAATAGTAGAAAAGAAGTGAGTTAAGTTAGTAAATTTAGAGACTGATGAGCATGCTGATATGTGTAGAGGTGGGAACAGATATAAAACATAAGACACTGACAGAATTGTAGAATAGTCCATTCTTTCAACCCAGGAATGAAGGCAAAAGAGCCAAGAAAGTACATGGAATATGGCCAAAGATAGTTAAGGTTTTAGATAAAGCTGAAACCTCATGTATCACTTTTGGTTGCCTTGGCAACAGAACCTCATGATAATGATATTATAATATGATGAAGCAAATACAAATAAATTAACACCTTATAAAAAATGGAGCCACAAATGGTCTAGTTAACTTCACCTTTGAGGATAATGTAAGGTGAAATCTTAGAAAGGGCTCTATGCTGCAAAGAATGCACCCTAGGACTTGAGTTATGTATAAAAGGGTTAAACCAGGCCGTGGAATTTGACAAACCAAATCTAAAATGCATATGTGGAAACACATAAGACCATGATCAACTAAGATGGTTTTGAAAAGCAGAATAAGTTATGGGACTTGCCCTATATTTCAGTCATCTTTTAACATCATTATACTGTGGAACAAACCACCACAAAGCCCCAGTAGCATAGCACAATAAGCATTTATTTTGGCTTATTTTTTTCTTTTTCTTTTTTTTTAGATAGAGTCTCGCTCTGTTGCCAGGCTGGAGTACAGTGACGCAATCTTGGCTCATTGCAACCTCCACCTGCCGGGTTCAAGCGACTCTCCTGCCTCAGCCTCCCAAGTAGCTGGGACTACAGGCACACACCACTATGCCCAGTTAATTTTTCTATTGTTAGTAGAGATGGGGTTTCACCACGTTTGCCAGGATCGTCTCAATCTCTTGACCTCGTGATCTGCCCACGTCAGCCTCCCAAAGTGCTAGGATTACGAGCATGAGCCACTGTGCCCAGCCATGAGTATAAGGTTGGCATTGCAGTTATGGTGTTCTCAATCAAGTGTGGCTATTTTGACTCTGGTCACTCACATGAGCAGCTGGTAGGTTGGGTGGGCACTGGCCGGTCTAGGATGGTCTTAGCATGGATTGGCTCCCCTGCTTCATGTGTTCTTTCAGCACATTTCAGCATACGAACCTGGGCTTATTCTCATAGTGGAAGCAGAGTTCCAAAAGGGGTGGGAACATGCAGGGCCTTGAGGTCTATGTCTGGAACAGGGATACTGTCATTTCCATCACATCCTTTGCAGCAAATTCAGTCCCAATTCAAAGGATGGAGAAAGAGACTCAACTTCTTCATAGTGTGAGCTGTAAAGTTATACTGCTAAGGGCATAGATCCAAGGAGGCCATTAATTTTATCTGTCAATGCAATTAACCAACCATACCAGAAATCAACTTATTGTAAAGCTATAGTAACTAATTCAGTATGATACTGGTGTAGAAATAGATAAGCAGAATAAGGGTATGGTATTATGACCCAAAAGAGACTCGTATGATAATAAGATATCATAATGACAAAGATAGTGTTGCAAAGTCTCTGTGGGGAAAATGGTAGACTATTTAACAAATGGTTCTATAACAAGAGGCTCTCCATATTGGAGGGGTCGTGGGGGAAATGGTTCCTTCCCTCATATCATGCATAAACATTAATCTCAAGTTTATAAGATATACATGTAAAAGGCAAAACTTTAAAACTTTTAGAAAACAATATACTAGAGTATCTCTACAGCCTGAGTGTGGGGAAAGATTTCTTAAACAAGATACAAAAGGTATAAACTATAATTAAAACACAGATAAATTGAATTAAATTATAATTTAAACCTTTTTTTTTTTTAAGACAGAGTCTTGCTCAGTCGCCCAGGCTGGAGTACAGTGGCGCGATCTAGGCTCACTGCAAGCTCCACCTCCCAGGTTCACGCCATTCTCCTGCCTCAGCCTCCCGAGTAGCTGGGACTACAGGTGACCGCCACCACGCCCGGCTAATTTTTTGTATTTTTAGTAGAGATGGGGTTTCACCGTGTTAGCCAGGATGGTCTCGATCTCCTGACCTCGTGATCCGCCCTCCTCGGCCTCCCAAAGTCCTGGGATTACAGGCATGAGCCACCGTGCCCAGCCAATTTAAACATTTTATGCAAAAAAACTCCAAAAAGTGAAAAGAAAGCTCCAGTCTTCAGGAAGATATTTATAAAGCAAGTAATTGAGAAAAGGTAGTATTGAGAACTAACAAAGAACTTTCAAAAGTTAATGAGAAAAAGATAAGTTAACAGAAAAAATAAAAATAAATGTGCAAAGGAAGAGGAAATACACAGAAGAGGAAATCTAAATGGCCAATAAGCATATCATATAATGATCAATCTCATTAGTTAGTTATTGGGCAAATGAAAATTAAAATCATAATAGGCCCAGCATGATGGCTCAGGCCTGTAATCCCAGCATGTTAGGAGGCCGAGGCAGATGGATCACCTGAGGTCAGGAGTTCCAGACAAGCCTAGCCAACATGATGAAACCCCCATCACTACTAAAAATACAAAATTAGCCAGGCATGGTGGTGGGCACCTGTAATGCCAGCTACTCTGGAGGCTGAGGCAGGAGAATCACTTGAACCCAGGAGGCAGAGGCTGCAGTCAGGCAAGATTGCACCACTGCACTCCAGCCTGGGCAACACAGTGAGACCCCACCTCAAATAATAATAATAATAATAATAATAAAGTATAATTTCACATCTTTTAATTTGCCAAGGATTATGCAGGTTGGCAATATCAAGAGTTAAGGTAGAGCCACTGGACCTCTCATACACAGTGGGTAGGAATTGAAATTAGCACAACTACTTTGGAGAACAATTTGGTAATATCTAGGAAAGTTGAATATGCACATATCCTATAACCCAGCAATTCCAAGTCTATATCTTAGAGAAAGTGTCACATATTTTTCTGAATTCATACATGAGAATATATATTGCAGTGTTATTTGTAATAGAAAAATGGTAAACATCCTAAATGTCTATACATAAGTATAGATAAATAATACTGGCATAGTCATACAGGGGACTATTACACTACAGTAAAAATGAATTAACTAGAGCTAATATAGCCACACATGAAAAATGCTCACAAGTATAATGTTGGATAAAAAGCAAGTTACAGAAGGTATATGCAATATTGTAACAGTTTAAGACCCTATTAAACCACCCTATATTGCTTAAGAATATACACATGTATAAAAAAAGCATACGGATGTACATAGAATGATAAAGTAAAAATTCAGGATAATACTGCAAATCACCTCTAGGGAGGAGGTCGGGTTATAAAGAACAGAAGGTAATAGGGAAAGGTCCGCAGGAGGCCTCAACTGTATCCATAATGTTATATTTCTTAAGCTGGGTGATGTAATGTAAGTGCTTTTCTGATATTAGTCTCCATATGCTATTTGTATGTCTGATGGTTAATTTTTTAAAATAAGTGAATATTTAAGAGTCTTGCTTTGAAAAAGAAAGAAACAATGGGGCTGAAAGAAGAACCTAAATAATGTTAGAATGTTAACACCTATCTATAGGCATCTCTGGGTCTCCTTAACCTCTCTAATCCACAAAACTTGTTTGGAAACATTAAAGATAAATAGGAGTAAAAGAATGGTTAAGTAAGTTTGAGGAATGCTGGGTAAAACAAAGCTAAATATTCGCTCTTTTCTGCAATACTTGTCAGAGTCTTTGAAATGCGAATGTCACTGTGAATCTCTGAGTGGGAGAGAGAGTCAGCAGTGTTTTCCCCCTTTAAGTCCGGAACCATTTTTTTCATGTGGCATCTCAAGGCAAGGGTTTTCCAAGAAATACATTTTGGAAATTTTGTCCCCGGAAGTTTCATTTTCCTTTCACCAGCTTCTATCCCCGCGTCTCATCCTGCCCACACATTTCACTTCCTTATCAAGCCGCATGTCTTTGTCATTTTGTTTCCATCTTTCCACAAGCATACCTTTCCCAGGCTTTTGTGTTTCACGAAGGCAACATGGCATGGTGAAAAGAGCACTTAGCTAGAAATCTACGAGCAATTCTGGCCTCAGTGCTTCTTAACTGGGGCACCCAGGGCGGGTTATTTAATTTCTCTGTGCCTTAGTTTCTGTCTACAAAAGGGAGAGAAGAATCAAATCATTTACCCCATAGGAGAGTCGTGAGTATTGAGTTCCTACCTATATAGTGCTTGATACTTTTTATGAACTTATGAAGTGTTGACTAGGTTTATATAATAGGGAGAAAGTAATAGTTTACCTACCCCAAGAGTCTGCTTTTGGAGACTCCATTAATTTCCCAGGGCTGCCACAACAAACTGAGTGGCTTAAGCAACAGGAATGTATTTTTCTCACAGTTCTGGAGGCTGAAAGTCCAAGATCAGGGTTGGTTGCCTCTGAGGGCCGTGAGGGAGAATCTGTTCCCGGCCTGTTCCCCGACTCCGGGAGGCTTGTTGGCAGGCTTTGGTGTTCCTTGACTTCTGCTGCACCACCAGATCTCTGCCTTCATCTCCACACAGCGTTCTCCCTGCATGTCTGTCTCCAAATTTCCCTTTTCAAATAAGAACATGAGCTCTATTGGATTTGGGGCCCACCCTACTCCAGTGTGACCTCATCTTCACTAAATATGTCTGCAACAACTCTATTTCTAAATAAGGCCACACACATTCTGAGGTGCTAGGGGTTAGGACTTCAACATTTGAACTTTCAGGGGACACAATTCAGCCCATAACAAAGACCAATTGAAATCATATCTATGAAAGTGCTGTTAGATTCTTGTAAAGAGTTACAGAATGTAAGATTCTGCTTTTGTCACAAATGACCACATCTTAAAGCATCTAGTAACACTTCATTGTAGCATACAGCCAGAGCTTGCCTTTGTGCACCTGAGACAGCTTTTTGGAACAATATTGAGCAGAGTTTGTCCTGGGACTCTTTAAAGTGTGTGCTCTCTGTTTGGTTCTAAATCCATTGCCAGTAATTGATTGCTTTACCTCAACTAAGAGAGAAAAGTCCATCTTGTTAAGAATTACTTGATACATGGGGTTTGCATATAAAAGGAGCTACTGCAGTATGCAGAGAGATTAAATAATTTCTTGGAGGCAAGAGCTCCATGAAATTTCTCAAATTAGCTGGGCCATTCCACAGTGAAACTAAATGATGAATCTAGCTTTCCTCAGGTGCAGGCTTGTGTTATGCCTGCTGGCCCCACGCTTTCTTCAGGGGGCAGTTTTACAACATCGTTTCCCTAGAGAAGAATTCAGAATGACATTAGGCCACCTTGAACCTAGCAAGATTGTTCATACCAAAATGACTTTTTGATACAGTTAAGCTGAAGCAGTATATAACACAGAGGTAAAAAGCATGAATTCTGACGTCCAGCTTCCTGGGTTTACATCCTAATTCTACCCATGGAATCTTAGGTAAGAGACCTCAGCAACCGTCACCCAATAACCATACTCACCTGATGTGGCTGCTGTGAAGACTGAATGAGATAATCCATGAAACAGAACAGTGTCTGACTCACAGGCTGCATTCAAGAAATGGTGGTTATTATTACTCTCAGTGTAATGACAGGCCCTCAGAAAAATCACTTTGAGATAACCTCTTCCTTTTAAACTGTGAAAAATAAAAACAGTTATCCCAACCAACACAATCACTTCCAATTTTAAATATTCTAGTTCCTGTGGATACCTGGAGTATGAATATAATGTTGTACTGTACCATTTGAATGCTGGCAGTTTTTATGTTCCCAAGCAGTTGTTCTTAACAGCTGTATCAAATTCAATTGAGTGAATATACTATATTAGGTCATTCTTGCATTGCTATAAAGAAATACCTGAGACTGGGTAACTTATAAGAAGAGATTTAGTTGGCTCATGGTTCTGCAGGCTGTACAGAAAGCATGTTGGCATCTGCTTCTGGGGAGGCCTGAGGAAGCTTCCAATCGGGGCAGAAGGCAGAGGGGGAACAGACACATCACATGTCAAGAACAGAGCAAGAGACAGAGAGAGCGGCAGGGAGGTGCTACACACTATTAAACGACCAAATCTTGCGAGAACTCAAAGTGAGAGCTCACTTATCACCAAGGGGATGACCCAAGCCATTCGTGAGGGATCCACCCCATGATCCAAACACTTCCCACCAGGCCCAACTTCCAACACTGGGGATTACAATTCAACATGAGATTTGGGCAAGGACATACATTCAAACCGTATCATACACCACCTTTTACCTAACAGTCCTCCTATGGTTTGATATCTGGACTTTGGGGTTTGCTACTCATTAATATCACTTTGGGAAAGCCAGTGAGCTTTTTCCCCATTAAGACTGATAGACCAGGGCAATCTCCCTCAAACTTCTGCCTAAGTGTCTTTGCTTCAGTTTAGCCCTCCTCCACTGTTGTTTTGACCTAAATTACCTTCCTTATAATCTATTTCCCCATATCTCTTTTCCCCAAAGTCTAGATACAAAGCCACATCTCCATTGCTTCTTATTCTCCCATTGCAGATTCCAGGCTCCCCATTCTGTTCCTTGCTGTGTGTGTTACTGCGGATCTATTTGTTACTCCCCACAACCCACCCCGCCATAGAGATCACAAGCCCTTTCTAGGGACATCACACTGGGTATACCACAAGAATAGCACCATTTGGCATCCCATATGCTCCCCTTCCTACACTGGGTATGTTTGTAGAGTCTAAAAGAGAAACAAAGCATCTCTTTCCTTTTTTTTGCCCACCAAACTCCTGCTCATCCTTTATCACTAGGCTCAAATGTACCAACCTCTATGAAACACTTTCATTTCCCCAGTCAGGGCTCACCGCTCAGTCATACTAGTCCCAGGGCACTTGCTACATATTTTAGTGTCCTCAACAATGGACAAAGATTACACATTGAACATGCTCAAAAATGTGTTTGCAGATAAGTTAGTTATGGAGAGAGCTGTATATAAGAAGTTGGAAACTGCATCAGTTGCCTGTTTTGACAGGATTTAATGAGATTATAGCAAAGGCTTGGGAGTCAGACACTTTGATTTAAATGTTAACTCTACAATGTGCTAGTTAGGAAACCTTGGGAAACATAAGCCAACCTTGCTGAGTCTCAGCCTTCTCATCTGCAAAATGGGGTCATCTCTGTCACTGACTTCCTCAGAAGGCTGATGTGGACCATATGGGATGATAAATGCAAAGCACACAAGTGCATGGTTTAAAGTGGTAGTGATTAAGGCTAGCAAAGAATTTGAGACCAGCCTGGGCAACATAGTAAGAACTTGTCTTCACAAAAAATGTAAAAAAAAAAAAAAATTAATCAAGTCTGGTGGTGCATGCCTATAGTCCTAGCTACTCGGAAGGCTGAGGCAGGAGGATTGGTTGAGCCTGGGAGATTGAGGCTCCAGTGAGCTATGATCACACCACTGTACTCCAGCCTGGGTGACAGAGAGAGGCACCATGTCTCGAAAAAAAAAAAAAAAGGATCAGCAATAAAGATCCTGAAAAGTCAAAATTGGCCAAAAGTATTATCTCCTGCTGAATTTTGTCAACAAATCCCAGGTTCCTACCTCTTAAAATATAAATGGGGGCAGTACCATTAGCTTACCAGGAGCTAGAAGCCCATGATTTCAAGGAGTTTCCTGTGTAAGTATTGATGGGTATATTCTGCTTCTGCTTCAGTCTCTCGATATTTTTTGCCTGCTCTTTTCAAGGGTGTTCTGTTTGCCAAAAAGCACTGCTAAAAGTGTGCCTCACCCTGTCCTCCTCCAACTCTCAGTCGTCTCCAGGCCTTTCCCACAGCGGCTCTGTGACCTGAGACTCATTCTGCGGTTGCCTTTTCTTTGAGCTGAGAATTGTTTCTAGCCATCCCGCTAAGAAGTGTGAATTAAATGTGTGATCTAGAAGGGCTGATGCATCAAGTCATGAATAACTATAGCTCATTGATTATAACTAATAACTAATCTAATAAAAGATGATTGACCCCAAAGGGTTGCCAAGTGGCATCGTTATGAACAGAAGAGGAGGAAACAGAGAGAGGGGAGAAAACATAGATCCAGATGGGATTCCCAGAATGAAACCCCAAGCAGCCAGAGGGTGGTATACTGTGTGCATCTCTTGGGAAAGCAAGGGAGTATACAAAATGGGGGAAAATGGAAGACAGGGGAAGAGTGGTAGCCCACATCAAGCTTTGCCAGAGGCCAACCTTTCTGTCTGCAGTGACACTCGTTTGCAAAGTTGGTGAATGGGCTACAGTCTCTGAATATATAAATGAAGGAAGGCAAAGCCACCAGGGTCCAGCCGAGCTCACAGGCCTGGTTAGTACTGGGGGACCAGTGCTGGCTAGTACCAGGTATGCTTACTAGAGGCTGTCAAACCATCCACGGGCAAGTAAATATGTACTCACTGGCCTTAGAAAGACTCTTTAAAAACTTGAAGCTCTGCCTTTGATTTAGGTCAATAAGATATAAGAGATAATTAAAATGTAAAAGGTTGCTAAGGAATAAAACTAAAGCAATGCCAAAGAGCCTAATCTAAATGCAGACAAAAAATAAACTCACAGCTCTGTTTGCTTGGCCCAGATGCCTGGAGCGTCTTGAAAGAAGGCACATTTCTGCACCTGAATAACGTTAATCTTGGGTTTAGAAAGATGTAGAATGAATATGGAGACTGCTCAAAATCACTTCTGATTATACTTAGATATTCTAGGAAATCACTCAAATATTTATTTAAAAATTGCATTGTGGAAGACATGGTACTAGAAAATAATGATAACTAACCACAACTAACTTTATTATGATACCCTACAGCCAACTCAAAGTTTTTCACATGGTGGAGGATATTCACTGATCTCCAAATAAAGTGCAAGTGTACAATGCTGCATGAGCCATGATTATCTCCCTTAAGGAGTTTACAATCCAATAAGAGAAGAAAGGGACATACACAATGTAATATAATACAAGTTGGATGATGATAAGGACTGTAATAAAGGTAGTAATTTATGGTTCTCTAAAAGTAGGTTACATAAAGGGAGTATCGTTTAAAATGGACTTTGAACTTTTGGTAGGTGGAGGTGTCAGATAGATATTTTAAGCAAAGAAAAACATCACGTACAAGGGCAGGAAATAGAAAATTGCAGCATGTGTTCAAAGAACAAGTAATGCAGGAAGGATAGGTTGTGGTGGACATCTGTTACTTTTGCTTACTCAGTATTCATTCTCTATTCTCTTCATCATAGTAACTCTTTTCCCTTGGGGAAGCCCATCTATTCTTAGTATCTGAAAAGCAGAGTTGACCCCACTGCTGGATTCAGAGTGGGGCCTGTGATCATGGCTTGACCAATCACCACCTTCATCTTCCTGGATGGAGTGATTCGTTTAGAGCTGAGCACAGAATTCAAGTCAACCAATGTGCCAAGACTAAATCCCAAGAATTTTGTCGGAATTTTAGGAAAGAGTCAATCTCTTTCCATAAGATCACTAGCTGTGAGGATAACGTAAGCCTGGAATTTCTGAGTCTCTCTGAGGAGAGTGCTTACCACCAAGAGAGACCAGCACATTTATACACTTAGATGTTGCCATGATGGAGGAGACTACACATCCTCCCAATGTTTAGCCAGTCCAAATTGCTTTCTGTCACTTGTAACCATAAAAATCATCAATCCATAGTTGAGGACAAATTGGAGAGAGTCTTGAGTGCCCCACCAAGGAACTTCATTCTCTCGTCAACAAAAAGTAGAGTCACAGGAGGTTTTGGGAAAGTGATAGATTTTGATTCTCCACACCAAAAACAGTTTGAAGGTGGTGTCATAGGCAGGAAAATGGGTATAAGATTTTTTACAAAGGCAAGGTCAATGGTAGGAATTGTGGCTCTTTGTGAGTTTCCTTTGTGAGTTCATGGACTCATCATTGTCATCATTTTGGAAGCTTACTGTGCCATAGGCGTTGTTCTAAGCACTTCACACACATTAACTCATGTAATACTCATGCCAATCCCAAGAGACAGGTTCAGTTACTCTCACTTAATGCTCACACCAACTCTATGAGGAAGGTCCAGTTATTATCCCCATTTTACAGAAAATTTTGTTCATTTTTTCCTCTAGAATAAAGTTTCATGCAAATGGCAGTTCACTATCTTATCTCCACCATCAAGAATAGTTCGTGGGACATTACAGGTTCTCAATAAATATTTGTTTAGTGAAATGAATAAATGAGTGGTTCAGGAATCATCATAACTCTTCCTTCAAATTCTCTCCTGAAATGCTCCCAGTAACATGATCACCTGGGTAACCCAGAGGAGCATTACTTCTGTGTATAATTAATCATTTATGTCAATGTGATGAGAATGCAATGAGACCCCCTATTATCGGGAGCTGATAGCCTGAGGTGAGCAGGAAGTAGGTGGTATCTGCAGGGGCAGCAGGGAGGCAAGGGCACAAAATTGAGGTGCAAGCAGGTTAACATATCCCCAATGTCTCACAACTAATCAAATGGCAGTACCAGGATTTCAACCCTGGGAGTCAGGTCCCAGAGCCCATTCACAAAGAAGACAAGTGCCAACACCATGAAGTCTTGCAAGCTCCAAATTTCCTTCTCCAGTGACCCATCCTTTCTCCCCACTTACCTGGATGTCCATATTTAGAATCACTTCTTTGACTTAGGAAAGGTGGTTGGGAGTGTTGTTTCTAGAATGTCCCTGTTATATTGTTACTTGAGTAGGAGAATAGGGGCTGGCCTTTTCCCATTGAAATATCAATCCTATTGAAACATCAGCAGAGCCTTAAAGGGCACAGGTAAGTTTTGTGGGGTTTGTTTTGTTTTTTGTTTTTTTGAGATGGAGTCTCACTCTGTCACCAGGCTGGAGTGCAGTGGCACAATCTCAGCTCACTGCAACCTCCGCCTCCCGGGTTCAAGAAAATTCTCCTGCCTCAGTCTCCCAAGTAGCTGGGACTACAGGCGCCCACCACCATACCCAGCTAATTTTTGTATTTTTAGTAGAGACAGGGTTTCACCATGTTGGCCAGGATGGTCGCGATCTCTTGACCACGTGATCTACCTGCCTGGGCACAGGTAAGTTTTAAAGAGAAAAATGTGGAGGAATCAGGATATTGGGGCACTACTCAGGGAAATACTGAATCTTCCTGGTGTTGGCAAAAGGTCACCTGGTGTGGGGTTAAAGAAAAAAGGGGCACAGAAAGAGAATTTGTTTCCTAACATGAATATCATGTCTCCTTCAAAATGTAGATTTCTGGCAAAATTCCCAAAAGCACATTCTTGCAATGCTGTGCATACTTCCATAAATGGCCCTTGCCTGTGTTGTTTCAGTCAGTCCTTGGATACAGCAAGAAGAAGTCGAGCCTCCCAAGTACTGTCACTGTCAAGTTCCTTCTCTCTGCCAGACCTTCCCACAGCCCCAGATGGTGTAGCTTCTCCCTCCCTCTCATTTCCTGAGCAGGTGGGAGAAAGGAAAGAGTTAGAAAAGAGGCAAGAAGCATAGAATTTGCCAGTACTAACCCTGGCTCTCACCCACCCATCCAGCATGGCTGGTGCCAAACTGGCAGTAGATGTGTAAGTGGTTGAAGTAGCCCCAGGCCCATGCCTCCCTGGTGCCCCTGCAGGTACCACCTACTTCCTACCTACCTCAGGCTACCAGCTCCAATGGGGGTATCATTCCATTGACATAAATGATTAATTATACACAGAAGTAATGCTCCTCTGGGTGACCCCGGTGATCACATTAATGGGAGCATTTCAGGAGAGAATTTGAAGGAAGAAGCATCATGCTTTCTGAATCACTCATTTATTCATTTCATTAAACAAATATTTATTGAGAATCTATGACGTACCAGGAACTACTTTTTTTTTTTTTTTTTTTTTAGATGGAGTCTCGCTCTGTCACCCAGGCTGGTGGAGTGCAGTGGCACGATCTCAGATCACTGCAACCTCCACCTCGCTTGTTCAAGCAATTCTCCTGCCTCAGTCTCCCAAGTAGCTGGGATTACAGGCGCATGCCACCACACTCAACTAATTTTTTTTTTATTATTTTTAGTAGAGACAGGGTTTCACCATGTTGGCTAGGCTGGTTTTGAACTCCTGACCTCAAGTGATCTGCCCACCTCAGCCTCCCAAAGTGCTAGGATTACAGGCACAAGCCACTGTGCCCAGCCACCAGGGACTATTCTTGGTGATGAAGATAAAATAGTGAACTGCTATTTTCATGGAATTTTATTCTAGTGGAAAAAATGAATAAACAAAGTAATAAATATACAAGCTCATGACCTATGATAAAAAGTGCTATAAAGAAAAATAAATCTGGATAAGGGTAGTTAGAGAGGAAGGGATTGCTAATTTAGGAAAAGTTGTCAGGGAAGTTTTCACTGAGGAAGTAGAGGCAGCAGCGAGCCAAGTGAAATTGGAGGGAACATTATACCCCAGCTCAAGGGGAAAAACAGGAGACAATCATTCTTGGCATGTTTGAGGATAAGGAAGACTGTGTGGCTGGAACAGAATGAACAAGCAAAAGAGTTACAGGCAATGAAGCTGGTGAAGGAAACTTGGGCTAGATAAGAATTTTGTATTATATGTAGTTTTAGGACGATGGGAAGCTATTGGCGGATTTTTGTGCAGAAGAGTGGTATGAAGTGATTTGTATTTTTAAGAGGTGATTAAGGCAGAAAGAATGTAAGAAGGCAGGTGAGGGAGCAAGGAGACCAGTTGATCCAGGTGAGAGATGAAGGTGGCCTGAACCAGAGTGATAGTGGTGGAGGTGGGAGAAGTGGGAAGGCTGTAGATAGATTTTGAAATTTAGAGCCTTCGTCTCATTTTGTGGCTGTGTCAAGGAAACCTCTGATGACTGTGTTACTTGCCATTGGCTCACCTGTGATGTCAGTCATGCAACTGAGATCGATAGTTCCCAGGAGCTCACCTTCACTTGGCTCTCTCTGCAACACCAAAGTAGCCTCTGCAGGCAGGTACACCCAGGAGTACACGCTGGAGGCATTTTTATGCCAAGAGCAACCCTCGCCCAACAGGGGACTGGAGCTAGAGGGCTAAATGTTCCAACCTCCTGTCTTTCAGGTGGAAGATTCTAGAAGGCATTCCATGTACTTCTCAAAGATCCGCCTACACTGGTGACCTTGGACACACCCCCTCATGTTGACTTGTACTCCTTCCCTGTTTCACTCTCCTGACTCTCTCCCGCTATCCCCTCAATTCCTTGCCTGAGTCTCTGCTTTGAAGGAACTCAACAAAGATAGGGCATTTCCCACTCTACCTATTCCTTACTTCCCATAGTTCTCTCTTTATGCCCAAGGTTGTTGAGGAAAACTTCCAGGAGACACATTCAGGGAAAACATCCAGTCTATCATTTTCTTTCAAGGATCTATGGGGTTTACAACCAGAAACAGACCTTCCAACCCTCAAATTCTCCAAAATAGCCATCATCCATCCCCACTTCAAAGATCGACATCTACAGCCTAGTTTGTGAAAATTCAATTGAAAACCAATTGTGCATTAAAGGGGAAAATAATCAGAGACCTCTTCCCGGCAGGAGAATACAGGATACTATAAACAAGGTATAGTCTCCAAATACATAGATGGCTTTGTAATGGACCTGGATGGACACATTGCAGAGTTTATAAACAATAAAAAGACAGCGATGCAGCTGAGTGATAATTCAGCTGAGAGATAATATCCTTCAATGCAAGAATCACTTAAAGTGCATTGGCTGGTAGGATCTGAATGTTCTTTATTAGAAATGACTATAGATTAAAGAGATATGAGACAAGTGAGTAACACAAAGCAGAAGAAATCCTTAAATCAAAATGGACATTTTAATAACTACACTTTAAATAAATCCCCCTCTGAAGTTTTCTAATGTTTAACAGCTGCAAATAAATATGACACTGGGAGAAGCTAATCAAAAAGTTTAATAATGCAGGAAACAAAAGAGCAAAAAAGAAACTGAAACATCACATCTTCAGCCCCTTTAGGCTTCTAGCCTCTCTGCCTCTCTGGTGCTACCATATCCCCAGCACCGCAACACCCCAAGCTAAAACCCTGTGGAGCCAAACGGCCTGGGTTTGAATCTCAGCTCCATCATGGTTCATCTCTGTGTGCCTGGGCAAGTGTCTTAGCCTTCCAAGCCTTAGTGCTCATGGCTATAAAATGGGACTAAGCCACCTGATAGGGTTGTTGCAAGAGTTAAGTGGGCTAATACATATGAAGGCAGAGTAAATACTCAATAAAATATCAGCTATTGCTTTACTATTACTATCTTGCTAAAGGAGCAGAAGAGAGCTAGAGGCAAAAAAGAAAACAGATCGAAACAATAGAAAATAGAGGGAAAGGGAACCTTAGAGGCAACTGAAAGTTTGCTAAGTCACAACAATGTTCAGGCAGTGCACCCAGGAAGGCTGACTAACTGGCCTGGGTTTAGATGGGTCGATGCCCCACTTAGTTAATAAATTATGACTATCACTCCTACCTTGGCTTTTGAATTACTCAACCACAGAGAATCCACAGGATGTAAATCTTTACAATCCTTTAAGAAATCAATATGGTAACACATATCAAAGGCTATACTGTATAGCTGTAAACACTGTATCCCACTCCTGGGAATTTATTCAAATACAATTGAATACGGGGTTGATAACCTCCGCACAGTCGAAGATCCACATGTAACTTTTTTTTTCCTTGGTAGTGTAACTGTCACCAAACCATGTATAACTTTTTCTTAACTTTTATTTTAGGTTCAGGGGTACACGTACAAGTTTGTTATATAGGTAAACTCAAATCATAGGGGTTTGTTGTCAGATTATTTCATCACCCAGGTGTAAGCCTAGGTATTACACCTGGTTGTTTTATTAGTTATAATAATAACTAATAGTTCTTATTAGTTAGTTATTTTTCCTGCTTCTCTTCCGTCTCCTACTCTTCACCCCCTGGTAGGCCCCAGTGTCTGTTGTTCCTCTCTGTGTGTCCATGTATTATCATTTAGCTCCACTTGTAAGTAGGACTATGCAGTATTTGGTTCTCTGTTCCTGCGTTAGTTTGCTAAGGATGATGGCCTCCAGGTCCATTCATGTTCCTGCAAAGAACATGATCTTGTTCTTTTTTATGGATGCATAGTATTCCATAGTGTATATGTACCACATTTTCTTTATTCAGTCTACCACTGATGGGCATTTAAGTTGATTCCATGTCTTCACTATTGTGAATAGTGCTGCAATAGACATACACTTGTATTTGTCTTTATGATAGAACGATCTCTATTCCTTTGGGTATATACCCAGTAATGGGATTGCTGGGTCAAACAGTAGTTCTGTTTTTAGCTCCTCAAGGAATCACTACACTGCTTTTCACAATGGTTGAACTAATTTGCACTCCCACCAACAGTGTATAAGTGTTTCCTTTTCTCTGCAACCTCGCCAGCATCTGTTATTTTTTAACTTTTTAATAATAGCCATTCTGACTGGTATGGGATAGTATCTCATTGTAGTTTTGATTTGTATTTCTCTAAAGATCAGTGATTAAGCTTTGCTTCATATACTTGTTAGATGCATGTATGTCTTCTTTTGAAAAGCATCTGTTCATGTCCTTTGGCCACTTTTTAATGGGGTTTTTCGGTTTTCTCTTGTAAATTTGTTTAAGTTCCTTATAGATGCTAGATATTAGACCTTTGTCACATGCATAGTTTGCAAATATTTTCTCCCATTCTGTAGGTGGTCTGTTTACTCTGCTGATAGTCTTTCACTGCGCAGAAGCTCTTAAGTTTGAGTATATCCCATTTGTCAATTTTTGCTTTTGTTGCAGTTGTTTTTGGTGTCTTCCTCATTAAATCTTTGCCAGTTCTGATGTCTAGAATGGAATTGCCTAGGTTGTCTTCCAGGGTTTTTATAGTTTTACATTTAAGTCTTTAATCCATTTTGAGTTGATTTTTGTAGATGGTGTAAAGAAGGGGTCCAGCTTTAATCTTCTGCATGGTTAGCTAGTGATACCAGCACCATTTATTGAGTAGGGAGTCCTTTCCCCGTTGCTTGTTTTTGTCAGCTTTGTCAAAGATCAGATGGTTGTAGGTGTGTGGCCTTGTTTCCGGGCTCTCTATTCTGTACCATTGGTCTGTGTGTCTGTTTTTGTACCAGTACCATACCATTTTGGCGCCCATAGTCCTGTAATACAGTTTGAAGTCAGGTAGTATGATGCCTCCATCTTTGTTGTTTGCTTAGGACTACCTTGGCTATTTGGGAGTTTTGTGGTTCCATATGAATTTTAAAATAGTTTTTTTCTAGTTTTGTGAAAAATGTCACTGGTAGTTTGATAGGAAAATCATTGACTCCATAAAATGCTTTGGACAGTATGGCCATTTTTATGATATTGATTCTTTCTATGAGCATGAAATGTTTTTCCATTTAAGTCATCTCTGATTTCTTTGAGAAGTGTTTTGTGATTCTCATTGTTGAGTTCTTTCATCTCCTTGGTTAGCTGTATTCCTAGGTATTTTGTTCTTTTTATGGCAATTGTGAATGGCATTGCCTTTCTGATTTGGCTTTTGGTTTGGCTGTTATCAGTGTATAGGAATGCTAGTAATTTTTGTATGTTGATTTTGTATCCTGAAACTTTGCTGAAGTTGTTTATCAGCTGAAGGAACTTTTGAGATGAAAACTATGGGGTTTTCTAGATATAGAATCATGTCATATGCAAACAGGGGTAGTTTGACTTCCCATCTTCCTATTTGGCCCTTTCTTTCTTTCCTTTGCCTGATTGCTCTGGCCAGAACTTTCAATACTCTGTCGAATAGGAATGATGAGAGAGGACATCCTTGCCTTGCACTGGTTTTCAAGGGGAATGCTACCAGCTTTTGACCATTATTTATGATGTTGGCTGTGAGTTTGTCATAGATAGCTCTAGTTATTTTAAGGTATGTTCCTTTAGTTCCTGGTTTATTAAGAGTTTTTAACATTAAGAAATGTTAAAATTCATTGAAAGCTTTTTCTGTATCTATTGAGATAATTATGTGATTTTTGTGTTTGGTTCTGTTTATGTGATGAACCACATTTATTGATTTTTATAGGTTGAAACAACCTTGCATCCCAGGGATGAAGCCTACTTGGTCATGGTGGATTAGCTTTTTGATGCACTGCTGGATTTGGTTTGCAAGTATTTTGTTGAGGATTTTTGCATCATGTTCATCAAGGATACTGGCCTGAAGTTTTTTCATTTTTTTGTTGTGTCTCTGCCAGGTTTTGGTATCAGGGTGATGCTGGTCTCACAGAATGAGCTGGGGAGGAGTCCATCCTCCTCAACTTTTTAAAAGTAGTTTTAGTAGGAATGGTACCAGCTCTTCTTTGTACATCTGGTAGAATTAGGCTCTGAATCCATTTGGTCCTGGGAATTTTTTTATTGTTAAGCTATTTATTACTGATTCAATTTTGGAGTTCATTATTGATCTGTTCAGGGAACCAATTTCTTTCTGGTTCCATCTTGGGAGGGCGTATGTGTCCAGGAATTTATCATTTCCAAATTTTCTAGTTTATGTGCATAGGGGTCTTCATAGTAGTCTTTGATGATTATTTATATTTTGTGTGGTCAGTGGTAACATCCTCTTTGTCATTTCTGATTGTGTTTATTTTGATCTTTTCTATTTTCTTCTTTATTAATCTAGCTAGTGACCTACCAATCATCAATTTTTTCAAAAAAAAATCAATTTCTAGATTTGTCAATCTTTTGAAAGGTTTTCATATCTCATTATCCTTCAATTCAACTCTGATTTTGGTTACTTCTTGTCTTCTGTTAGATTGGGGTTGGTTTGCTCTTGCTCCTCTAGTTCTTTTAGTTGTGACGTTAGGTTGTTAAATTCAGATCTTTCTAACCTTTTGATGTGGGCATTTACTGCTATAAATTTCTCTTTTACCATTGCCTTAGCTGTGTCCCAGAGATTCTGGTATGCTGCATCTTTGTTCTTATTAGTTTCAAAGAACTTCTTGATTTCTGCCTTAATTTCATTATTTACCCAAAAGTCATTAAGGAGCAGACTGTTTAATTTCCTTGTAATTACATGATTTTGAGAAACTTTTTTAGTCTTGATTTTATTTTTATTGCATTGTGGTCCAAGGGTGTGTTTGGTATGATATCAGTTCTTTCGCATTTGCTAAGGATTGTTTTATGTTCAATTGTGTGGTTGATTTTGTAGTGTGTGACATATAGCAATGAGAAGAATGTATATTCTGTTGTTTTGGGGTGAGAGTTCTGTAGAGGTCTATTAGATCCATTTGGTCCAATGTTGAGTTCAGGTACTGAACATCTTTGTTAATTTTCTGCCTTGATGATCTGTCTAATACTGTCAGTGGAGTGTTAAAGTCTCCCACTATTACTGTGTGGGAGTCTCAGTCTCTTTGTAGGTCTCTAAGAACTTGCTTTACGAATCTGGTGCTCCTGTGTTGAGTGCATGTATATTTAGAATAGTCAGGTCTTCTTGTTAAATTGAACCTTTTACCATTATGGAATACCTTTCTTTGTCTTTTTAAAATCATTGTTGGCTTAAAGTCTGCTTGTCTGAAATTAGGATTACAACCCCTGCTTTTTTCTGATTTCCATTCGCTTGGCAGATTTTCCTCTACCCTTTTATTTTGAGCCTATGGGTGTCACTGCATATGAGATGGGTCTCTTGAAGACAGCATACTATTGGGTATTTTCTTTTTTATCCAGCTTGCCACTCTGTCCCTTTCAAATGGGGCATTTAGCACGTTTACATTCAATGTTAGTATTAGTATGTGTTGATTTGATCCTGTAATTACATTTTTAGCTGGGTATTATGCTGGCTTGTTTGTGTGGTTGCTTCATATTGTCACTGGTCTGTGTACTTCAGTGTGTTTTTGCATTGGCTAGTAACAGTCTTTTCTTTCCATATTTAGTGCTCCTTTCAAGATCTCTTATAAGGCAAGTCTGGTGGTAATGAACTCCCTCAGCATTTTCTTATCAGAAAGAATCTTATTTCTCCTTCACTTAGGAAGCTTAGTTTAGCTAGACATAAAATTCTTGGTTGAAGATCTTTTTTCTTTAAGAATGTTGAATATTGGCCCCCAATCTCTTCTGGCTTGGAGAATTTCTGCTGAGACATCTGCTGTTAGTCTAGTCTAGTGGGATTCCCTTTGTAGATAACCTGCCCTTTCTCTCTAGCTGCCTTTAACATTCTTTCTTCTATTTCCACTTTGGGAAAATTGGATGATTATGTGTATTGGTGATGATCTTCTTATGTAGAATCTTGCAGAGATTCTCAATATTTCTTGAATTTGACTGTTGGCATTTCTAGCAAGGTTGTGAAACTTTTCATGGACAATATCCCAAAATATGTTTTCTAACTTGTTTGCTTTCTCCCCTTTCCTTTCAAGTGATGCCAGTGATTTGTAAATTTGGCCTCTTTACAATCCCATATTTCTCAAAGGTTTTGTTTCTTTTCATTCTTTTTAATTTTTGTCTGTCTTATTTGAGAACCAGTCTTGAAGATCTGAGATTCTTTCCTTAGCTTGTTCTATTCTGCTGTTAATATTTGCGTTTGCATTGTGAAATCTTACATGTTTTTTCAGCTCTATTAGATCAGTTAGGGTTTTTTATACTGGCTACTTCATCTGCCAACATCTGTATCATTTTGTTGTGATTCTTTATTTCCTTGGAATGAGTTTTGCCATTCTCCTGAATCTCAGTGATCTTCATTCCTATCCATATTCCAAATTCTATTTCTGTCATTTTAACCAACTCAGCCTGGTTAAGAACCCTTGTTGAAGGACTAGAGTGGCTCTTTCAAGGACATAAGACACTCCAGCCATTTGAGTTGCCATTCTTGTGTTGGTTCTTCCTCATCTCTGCCTGTGAGTGTATCTTTAACTGCTGGGCTGCTTCTGATTGAAATGGTAAGATGGGCAGATGGTTGTGCTGGAGCTCCAGGTCAGGTGATCCTGCCCAGTGAGGAGAATTGAGGACTGGGACCTGCATGGAGAAAAGTCTGGCCACTTTTCTGTGAGGTGGGTGCTCTGTGCTAGGGGTCTGGACCAGCCCTTGGTCCCATGGATTCTCTGGAGCCTGGAGACTGCAAAGATAGCAACCTTCCCCTCCCACTGGGAGCTCTGTCCCAGGGAGTCACAGAGCTACTATAGGCTCAACTGTTGCAGCAGGGGGGTTGCTGGAGACCCAGGCCAGGAGGACCTGTCCAGCGAGGAGATATGGGATCAGGGACCCACATAACAAACAGTCTGGCCACTGTTCCATAGGACTACTGCAGTATTCTGAGGGTTCACTCCAGTTCCTAGTCACCTCTAATTTTCCCATACCTGAAGGTATCAGTGGTGAAGGCTACAAAACAGCAAGATGGAGGCCTGCTCCTCCATCCCAGGAAGGTACAGCCCCATTGCCAGGCCAAACACACTGGTGGGGGTGACTGGGGACCCTGGTTAGAAGGTCCCACCCAGTGAGGAGAAGCATGATCGGGGGCCTGCATTAAAAAGCAGTCTGGACACTTTTCTGTAGAGCAGCTGTGCTATGATGGGGGTCTACTGCAACCCCCAGTTACCTCAGACTCTCCAAACCCAAAGTCAATAATGGCTAAGCCTTCAAAACAGCAACGATGGAGGTCCACCCCTCCCTCTGGGAGCTCCATGTCAGGGAGGTTTGGAACTGCTATTAGCTGGTGATATGGTTTGGCTGTGTCCCTACTCAAGTCTCATCTTGTATTGTAGTTCCCATAATCCCCACACACCGTGGAAGGGACCCAATGGGAGGTAACTGAATCATGGGGGCAATTACTTCCATGCTATTCTCATGATAGTGAGGGAGTTCTTTTGAGATCTGATAGTTTTATAAGAGGCTTTTTACCTTTTGCTTGACACTTCTCCTTCCTGCCACCATGTGAAGAAGGACGTGTTTGCTTTACCTTCTGTCATGATTGTAAGTTTCCTGAGGTTTCCCCATACCTGCAGAACTATGAGTCAATTAAACCTCTTTTCTTTATAAACTATGCAATCTTGGGCAGTTCTGTATAGCAGTGTGACAACAGACTAAAATAGTAGATTGGTACCACAGGGAGTGGGGTGCTGCTATAAAGATACTCGAAAATGTGGAAGCAACTTTGGAACTGGGTTACAGACAGAGGTTGGAACAGTTTGGAGGGCTCAGAAGAAGATGGAAAAATGTGGGAAAGTTTGGAACTTCCTACAGACTTGGAGGGCTCAGAAGACAGAAAGATGTGGAAAAGTTTACAACTTCCTGGAGACTTGTTGAATGGTTTTGACCAAAATGCTGACAGCAATATGGACAATAAAGTCCAGGCTGAAGTGGCCTCAGATGTAGATGAGGAACTCATTGGGAACTGGAGCAAAGGTGACTCTTGTTATGATTTAGCAAAGAGACTGGTGACATTTTGTTCCTGCCCTAGAGACATGTGGAACTTTGAACTTGAGGTAAATTGTTTAGGGTAACTGGCACAAGAAATTTCTTAGCAGCAAAACATTTAAGATGAAGCAGGGTGGCTGTGAGCAGTGGCTCATGCCTATAATCCCAGCACTTTGGGAAGCCAAGGTGGGCGGATCACTTGAGGTCAGGAGTTCGAGACCAGCCTGGTCAACATGGCAAAACTCCATCTCTACTAAAAATACAAAAATTAGCCAGGCGTGGTGGCACGTGCCTGTAATCCCAGCTACTCGGGAGACTGAGGCACGAGAGTTGATTGAACCTGAGAGGTGGAGGTTGCAATGAGATCACACCACTGCACTCAAGCCTGGGTGGTGACAGGATGAGACTCTGCCAAAAAAAAAAAAAAAAAAAAAAAAAAAAAAGAAAAGATAAAGCAGAACATAAAAGTTTGGAAAATGTGTAGCCTGATGATGCAATAGAAAAGAAAAACCCATTTTCTGGGGAGAGATTCAAGCCCCAAGCTGATGCAGCTTCCACATGTTGTTGAGCCTGAAGGTACACAGAAGTAAAGAATTGAGGTTTGGGAATATCCACCTAGATTTCCGAGAATGTATAGAAATGCCTGGATGTCCATGCAGAAGGTTGCTGCAGGATTGGAGCCCACATGGAGAACTTCTGCTACGGCAGTGTGGAAGGGAAATGTGGGGTCGGAGTCACCACACAGAGTCTCCACTGGGGCACTGCCTAGTGGAGTTGTAAGAAGAGGACCACTGTCCTCCAGACCCCAGAATGATAGATCCACCAACAGTTTGCATCATGCACCTGGAAAAGCTGCAGATATTCAATGCCAGTCCATGAAAGCAGCTGGGAGTGGTGGTGAATCCTGCAAACCTATAGGGGCAGAGCTGCCCAAGGCTATGGGAGCCCACCTCTTGCATCAGCATGACCTGGATGTGAGACATGGAGTCAAAGGAGACAATTTCGAAGCTTTAAGATTTGACTGCCCCACCGGATTTGAGACTTGCATGGGGCCTGTAGTACCTTCATTTTGGCCAATTTCTCCCATTTGGAATGGGTATGTTTACCCAATGCTGTACCCCCATTTTATCTAGGAAGTAACTAACTTGCTTTTGATTTTACAGGCTCATAGACAGAAGGAACTTGCTTTGTCTCAGATGAGACTTTGGACTTGGACTTTTTGGTTAATGCTGGAATGAGCTAAGAATGCGAGGGACTGTTGGAAAGGCATGATTGTGTTTTGAAATGTGAGGACATGAGATTTGGGAGGGGCCGGTGGGGGGATGATATGGTTTGTCTGTGTCCTCACCCAAATCTCATCTTGAATTATAGTTTCCATAATCTCCATGTGTCATGAGAGGGACCTGGTAGGACATAATTGAATCATGGGGGTGAGTACCTCCATGCTGTTCTTATGACAGTGAGGGAGTTCTCATGGGATCTGATGGTTTTATAAAGGGCTTTTCTCCTTTTGCTCAGCACTACTCCTTCCTGCCACCATGTGAAGAAGGACGTGTTTGTTTCCCCTTTTGCCATGATTGTAACTTTCCTGAGGTTTCCCCATCCCTGCAGAACTGTGAGTCAGTTAAACCTCTTTCCTTTATAAACTACTCAGTCTCAGGGAATTCTTTATAGTGCATGAGAATGGACTAATACAGCTGGAAAACACTGGCAGGGTGGTTGTAAACCTTGGTTGGGAGATTTTGCCTAGTGAAAAGCAACAAGATCTGGTACCTGTGTGAAAGAGCAGTCTGGCAGCCTCTTGATAGAGCTGCTACACTGTGCTGGGGGACTGCTCCAGTCCCTAATCACCTCGGATTCCCCAGAGCCCAAAGGTATCAATGGTTAAAATTGTGAAACAGAAAAGATGGCACCCCACCCCTCCCTCTGGATATTCCATCTTGGGGAGGTGTAACATTGCTACTTGTGGCTGGCTGGAGTTCCAAGCCAGTGGGTCTCATCATGTGAGGTGCTGTGGAAGCAGGATCTGTGGAAGCAGGGCCTGCACACTGTCACTGCTCAGCACCCTGGATTCAGCCTCTTTCCTAGGGATATATGTAGGGGTCTAACCTCCCACTTTGCCAGAGTTGCAGCTGCTTATGCTGGGAAGCCTGAGTATATAAAACCCCTGGAGCTTTGAGTGTGCCTGAGTAGTTTCTCTGACAAGACTCTACATAGCTCTCTGTATCAGACTGAAGGCCCTGGTGGAGTGACCTGAGGATTGAAAAGATCCATAGGAGAAGCAGGGGTCCCTGGGGTCACTCACTGCTTCCCTGGGCAGGGGAGATTTCCCTGGCTCCACATCACTCCTGGGTAGGCAATTGTCCTGCCTCACTCTTCTCCATTCACCATGGGTTAAGTTGTTTTCTTGATGAATCCCAATGCATATACAGGAGCATTAATTTGCCCTTTCTATTTCTCTCCATGAGAGCAGGGCACACTAGCTGCTTCTAGTCCACCATCTTGGCCATCTCCCCAATGTATAACTCTTGACCCCTCAAAAACTTAACTACTGATAGCACACTGTTGATTGGAAGCCTTACCAATAATATAAACAGTTAATTAGTATGTATTTTATATGCTATGAGTATTATATATTGCATCATTACAATACAGTAAGCTAGTAAGGAAATGCTGTTAAGAAAGTAATAAGAAAGAAAATGTATTTACTATTCATTAAGGAGAAGTGGATCATAAAGGTTTTCATCCCTGTCTTCTTCAGATTGAGTAGGCTAAGGAGGAAGAGGAACAGGAGGGGTTGGTTTTGCTGTCTGGGGTGCTGGAAACTGAAGAAAATTCACAAATAAGTGGACCTGTGCAGTTCAAATCCGTGTTGTTCAAGGGCCAACTGTACAAGAGAAGCAGCAGCTGTGGACACAGAGATGCTCGCGGAGGTGCTCTCTATGAAGGCAAAATACCACAAGCAACATCAAAAGTGCAGGAATACAGGAATAATTAAACGAGTTGTCATGCACTTCCTCAGAGGAAGCACAATCACAATTCTTATGAAAAACAGAAACCACTAGAAATGTGAAGTGTTTATGGCATAAGTTTCAGCAAAAAGGGTAGCACAGAAAATTGAGAGCATATTCTGATATAATTTATAAATTATATATGAATAGGAATTATAGAATACACAAGAATAGGTAGAATTACTGAATTTTTTCAAAACTGGAATATTTCTTATATATATATACTAGTACATATATAGAAGTATTAATATAAGTACATATATGTACATATATATACCTCTGCCTCCTGGGTTCAAGCTATTCTCCTGCCTCAGCCTTCCGAGTTGCTGGAATGACAGGCACCTGCCACCACACCTGGCTAATTTTTTGTATTTTTAGTAGAGACCTGGCCGTGTTGGCCAGGCTGGTCTCAAACTCCTGGCCTCAGGTGATCCTCCTGCCTCAGTGTCCCAAAGTGCTGGGATTACAGGCATGAGCCACCATGCCGGCCTGGAATGCTTACAATATTTTAATAGTTAAAAGTGGCAAAGGGTTGGCGAGAGAATGGCCCTCCCAAAACTCCATGCTGAGAAAAAAAGGGATAATGTATCTAAATAACCTGCCAGAGTTCTGTTTTTGCCACAGACATCATTAACCCACTGGGGGCTTTTGTGCAAATTAGGAAAAGTAGCCCCTCTCAAAGTATGCTCTTCCTAGAATGCAGACATTTCCTTTGTCTGGAGCTCTCTTCAGAGCCTTGATGTCTTCCACAGGAGGCTCGTGAATATAGGATTCTTCGAGGAATATGTTGGCAGAATTGCCAAGAAGGCAGCTATTGTAGACCCGAAGATTAACTACTTTAGGCAGTATGCAGATGAGAACTAGGACAATGAGTTGAATAAACAAATATGAGTCATATAAAAGCTGAATTATATGGCATGATACAGTGGCCCCTGATCTTTTTTGGCACCAGGGACTGGTTTCATGGGAGACAGTTTTTCCACAGATCAGGGAGGTTTTGGGGTGAAACTGTTCCACCTCAGATCATCAGGCCTTATTAGATTCTCATAAGGAGCGTGCAACCTAGATTCCTCATATGCACAGTTCACAATAGGGTTTGCATGGCTGTGAGAATCTAATGCCACTGCTGATCTGACAGGAGGTGGAGCTCAGGCAGTAATGCTCGCTCACCTGCTGCTCACTTCCTGCTGTATGGCCAGGTTCCTAACAGACCACGGACCAGTACAGGTCTATGGCCCAGGGTTAGGGAACTCTGATATAATAGAAATTAGATCTCTCTCCCCCTGACATCAGCAAGTTATATACTTTCTAAGCATTACTCTCCTGCCTACTGAAAACTATATTTAGACTAAACCAAGAAAGATACTGCACTAAAGGTCTCACAAAAAGATACAAGTCTCAGAGGTAGAAGAAAGTAAATTTGCCCCACTAGGCTGTCTATTCCTCCACCAGACACAGTACCATTGCAGGCCTGTGATGAAGGGGTGAAGACAAGGGTCCATGGTGCTGCAGTAGGCCCCAGAGTCCGGAGTCCTGGGTCCCTTGCAGGGCAGACCCTTGTTAGCTTCCTTCATGTCTGCATGCATCAAAGGAACCTAGCATGGACCTCAGGCAGCTCACAAGATGGGCTGTGTCTTTCCATGGGGACTACGGATATGTGAAAGCGTTCAGGAGCACATAAAACATGTTCTCTAAGAGGGAGCCTTTGTATTCAGCTCCCTGTGGTCAGGGACGGCATTTTTGGAGCCAAGCTCCAAAAATATTTGAAGAGTCAAACAACCCCAGCATACTAAAGAAAAATGAGAAAAGGTAGTTTCTGCTCTGGGTGAAGAATCAGTGAGAAAGTTCCTCCTCCCTACCTTGGTTCCTATACATCCTAGTCCCATCAGACTTTGCTGATAAGTCTTCTTTGACACATGTGGGAAACATTTTTACTAGAGGTTAAAGGAAGCTGGTTTGGGACTGAAGCAAACAGCTATGCAAGGTCATATCGAGTTCAGTGCAGAATGTCACATCTCAAATGTTCTTTCCACATCCTTCTGCTGGGGCAGTGGCCTCTACTGAACCTGAAGGTGTGATTTCTCTTGGGTGACATGGAGTGCATGCCTGGCAACGCCTCAAGAGCTGCAGGGCAGAGTGACACAGCCCCAGGGAGTGGCTACCTTCACTAGGAAGCAGGTTTCTAAAACCAGCATTTCAGGATCCTCCAGGCATCCCTTTGGCCGGCTCACCTCCAGCTTCTGTGTCCTATAGCACAGTATTTACTGACAGGGAGAGCCCCTCTGCCAGCCAAACCTGCACAGTGCCCCAAGCATAGGACAAGTGGGTGACCAAGGGCTATGTTACAGGCCCCTTTCCAGCAGCCAAAGGACACACGTCCCAAATTTGATGGGATTTTTGCCCTTGGTACACATAGACTTTCAATTTTCTGGAGTAACTCCCCCTTTTGTTATGGTTTGGTAAACAAAAGGCAGTCATCAGGAAGCTACTAATACAAATGTCACCATGCACATCACCCTGCCGAAAACCACCAGCGGCCTGTTCAAATGCCACAGGATATTGAGAAAATGATGAGGAGGCACTGGAGACAAAAAAGCCTAGCTTCTCCTCTTCCTGGTCATGCTGCAGACAGCTTACCGTCTTGGCAGCCCTCCAACTCTGCTTCCTTTTCTAGAAGCTCTAGGTACCCAGGCTGCAAAGCTATGCCTGCCTGTCTGCTCATTCCAAGCACGTTTGCACTCTGCTTTGAAGGGGGCAGCCATAAATAAAGCACAGGCTGGGGATTCCTGGACAGGCTTAGCATAATCACAGCCCTTCCTTTGAAAGAAGGAACCGTATTCTGAGATGTGCCTGTGACTGGTGGTTTAACTTTAAATCTGTCACCGGTAGCTGGCCAAAAGGTTTTATTCTCTGTAACCCCCAGTTTGGTAGACAAGCCTTTTTCAAAATGGAAATGTCTCCCTGATCCGCTGACAGGCAGTTTGGAGATGGTATGCTGACGCCAGTCAAAGCACGCTGTGGTGTTCTATTCTTCTTGCCGTGGTGCAGGCTACGTCCTCTGCCCCAAGGAACATCCACTCAAGGCCGAGTCCAACTCTCTAAGATTCAGATCAGATCCCTTCATTTAACGAAAATAGATTAAGCACTCCCTTTGTGAGCCTGGGAGACGTGCTCTGTGCCATCATTGAACTATCAGTCTGCCAGGGAAGATGACAATTAACAGTGATATGTGTACAGCCTACGGATGTATCTGCTATGGCAGTAACTTCATCTGAGTAGGAGTTAGAAGGTGACAGAAGGATTTCACTTCTCCCCAAATCCTTCCTGGCTTTCCCTGGGCACTATGATTGCTCCCTTCTTGTGTTTTGTCAAAGGCACATATCCCATCTGCTCACTGTGTGATATTTCTACACGTTGCCTGCCTCCCATCCCCCTCACCCTTGCCATTTTATTAAGAGGCCTTCAAGGTCACGGACTGTCCTATGAAATAATTATCTGTCAAATGTTCAACAATTGAAATAAATAAATCTCGGAAAATTTTTTTGCTCTGAAAAGCAACTGTTGTCTGCCTAATACTAAGTGATCAATAGGTTTTTAAAATCTCTGAGTAATCTCAGCAGTGACAGTGTATTTGACTATATGGAACGAGCACACAGATCCATGTGGGCGAGCAGGTGAACAAAAGCAACATTAGTAGTTAATGCAAGGATGAGTTAATGGAGGCAATGGGGTGAGGGAAAGAGGGTAGGATGTCTTCACAGCCACTGAATCGGAGGTTAAAACAGCCAGCAGCAAGGGCTAGGGCAGAGGCAAATATCAGGGCAGATTTCACCCTAGTGTTTCTGAATTATTTGCATTCAAATAATGAGGCAATTTACTGAAATTGTGTGGAAGTTATTTCAATGCCGCAAAGATATTTAAAATTGTATTAACTCATTTGTACAGAATGCTGAATACTACATCTTGATAGCAATTAGCAATACAGATAGCATAACTCAATACAGTTATGATATGATCAGTTGCAAATATCCTAAAACATTCTCAAATGTTAACATATAAATGAATTACCTGGGTATCTTGATAAAATTCAAATTCTGACTTAGTAGTGGGTTGTGATTCTGTATTTCACACAAGTTCCAAGGTTCCATTGGTCCACACATCTAACTTTGAGTAGCCCCCACTAAAAGGTCAGGAGAACAAGTTGTGATTTTGACAGAAGACACTATTTCTCTTCTTTTAAAATTGTATTTATCTATTACATATTTTCAAACTGTGAAATTAATGGTCATTATGGTGAATTTGGGAACTGTAAAACATACTGTGAAAAAATATTAAATCATCTTCAATCTCAACATCCAGAGATAATCAGTATAAATATTTTGACGTGTTTTCTTCTAATCCCTTTTTCTTTTGCATCTTACTCGCCACAATTTTTCTACCTTGATACTGTTTCTTTTCAAACTGTAGATGTTCCACATGTTGTTATTTGAAAAATATGGTTTGTATCATCCCATATATTCAAGTCCCCCAGAGCACAGAAGTTAAAGAAAGAGTACCCGCCCTTGTTTTCTAGTGAAAGAAAATAGTAAATACACAATCAGGTAATACATAAGATTGAACAGATAAAATTCTGATTTTGAAGCACTTTATAATATTCTATTTTACAGCTGATTATAATAAAGTTAACCAATCTTTCCTTCAGACATTCAAATGATTTCCTTTCTTTTGTTCTTACATATACATGTATGTTTTAAATATATAGACTATGTGGAAAATCCTTGCAGCCCAATTTTTGCATAGTCCTCTGATGATTTCCTTCAAATAAATGACTGTAAGTGAAATTTCTGGGTCATAGGGTGTGTAAGCTTTTAATACATATTGTCAAATGGGACCCCAGACATGTTGTACCCATTCCTGCTCTTACCAGCAATCAGGAAGGAGTCTGGAAAGCTTCACCACATCTTCACCAGCATTGGGCATTATGTGTTTTTACATTTGTCAGGTTATTTTTGTTTACATTCCCTTTCTGCTTATGAGGTTAAGTATTTTCATGTGTATATAAACCATTTGATATTTTCCTTTGTGACGTATCTGTTTATTTTCCTTTGTGATGTATCTGTTTATTTTCCTTTGTGATGTATCTGTTTATTTTCCTTTGTGATGTATCTGTTTATTTTCCTTTGTGACGTATCTGTTTATTTTCCTTTGTGACCTATCCGTTCCTTTTGCCCATGCTGCCTTGGGAGTGTTTTCCTCTTATTAATTTATAACTGCTCTTTATGGATTAAATATATTAACCATTTGCTATACATTTTGTAAGTAGCTTTCTACTTTGTTGTTTGTCTTTTAATTTTCTCTTTTTTAAAATTCTACAGAGTTTTGAACTTTTAAGTAGGTCATAGCTATTGATCTTGTCCACTGTGAATTTGTCTTCTGTTTCTGTATTAGACATCGACTTCCCTGCAACCAGATGAGAATAATATGGATTTATGTTTCTTCCTAGTTTTGTTACATCATGCATATATGGAAAAGGTATAAGGCAGGGTCGTAAGAAAATTCTCCTTTCCAGTGATACAGTTTTCTAAAACTGGGTTGTGCTGCAGGTTTGCCCCCAGAAAACCAGGAACAGGAAAACACTGAAGGTTGACATACCTTTCGGGATAATGATATGAGTTTGAGAAGGCAGCATTTTTTGGTTTTGATCCGTTACATGCATACTTCTCCATAGGAAAGAGACGCTAGCGTCTTTCACCTATGCTTGGTATGTATGATAGACAGAATAATGACCCCTCCAAAGAAGTCACAGGCTAATCCCTGAAACCTGTGAATACATTACCTTCCCTGGCAAAAGGAACTTTGCAGACGTGATTGAGTTATAGATCTTGAGAAGACAGATTATTGTGGATTATCCAGGTGGGTTCAAAGTAATCATAATGGCTCTTATAATAGGGAGGGAAGAGGGTCAGAATCAGAAAGAGAGGTCATGGAAAATGAAAGCAGAGGTCAGATAAATTTTAAGATGGCCTACTACTCACTTTCAAGGCGGAGAAAGGGCTATGGGCCAAGGAATATAAGTGGCCTCTGGAAGCTGGAAGGAAACAGACTCTTCTCTAAAACTCAGCCCTGCTGACACCTCAGTTTTAGGACATCTGACCTCCAGAATGGTAAGCCTCTAAGTCTGTGGTACCATAATTTGTTACAAACGCAATAGGAAACTAATATAGGATCATCAGAGTACAAGTCCAATCTCTACAGAAGTTCCTGAATATGATCGCTTCCCAGCCTGTGTCCAATTCAACTGACTACCACCCGGATAACAGGATTAATTTCATCATCAATGCAAGGTCCCAGAGTACTGATAAACCTTACCCAGAATGAGACAGTTGGAGTTGTTGCCTAAAAGTAAAAGGGCATGGGGTAGGAACTTGAGGCTTTGGGTTCTTCTCCTTTAATTAGCCCAGATTCTCTTACGAATCCTCAGAATATTTCATTCTAATTAGTTTTTAATAAGGACAAAAGCAGCACTACCTTTTAGGGTTATTGTGAGGATTAAATGAGTTAATACATACATGTATATCCCTCAAAACATTGCCTGGCACATAGAAAGCATTCAGTAGGTGTTAGCTATTGTTGCTATTTGTATTAGAGTTCTCCAGAGAAAAACAGAACTAATAGGGTGTGTGTGTATGTGTGTGTGTGTGTGTGTGTGTGTGTGTGTGTGTGTGTGTGTATACAGAGACTGTATTTTAAGAAATTGGCTCACATAATTCTGGAGCTGGAAAATTCAACATATGCAGGACAGGCCAGCAGGCTAGAGACCCAGGGAGGAGCTGATGTTACAGTCTCAAGTCCAAAGGCAGTCTGGAGGCAGAATTTCTTCTTGCTCAAGGGAACTAGGTCTTTTCTCCTAAGGCCTGATTGGCTGAAGCCCACCCACATTATGAAGGATAATCTGTTTTCCTCAAAGTCTACTAATTTAAATTCACATCTGAAAAATATTTTCACAGCAACATCTACGCTGGTGTTTGACCGAACATCTCAGCACCATAGCCCAGCCAAGCTGACACCTAAAATTAATGATCACGCCATCTTTTGTTTGTTTCCTATCTTATTTCAATGGCTACAACTTCCAGGAAAATATTTAAAAGTGAAGATAATACTATTAAATAATACTAAATAGTGAAGGTCACATATTCTTAACATATTTCCAGTTCTAATGTGAACACTCTACTACAGTATGTCTCCAGTGACTATTTGTATAAGTACTGTTAAGGAAGTACTCTCTTTTCCTACTTTACAATACTTTTTAATCACAAATGTGTATCATCTGCTAAGATGATTATGTAATTTTTTTCTTTTGTCATTTTGAAATGACATATTTTCTTTATAGATTTCCCATTAATAAACCATTCCTTACATTTCTATGGTAAACCTTACTTGCTCTGATTATAGTTTTTAAGATTTCAATTTAATTATTTAATTTAATGTAAGGTATTAAGAATTTAATTTCAAAGTATTTCTGCTCATTTTAAATTTGTCTTCCTAAGTCAGTGTCAGTTGCATCCGAAGAGTTTTGTGTTTTTAATAGTTCTGGCAGAGAGTTTGTTTGATGGTTTTTGTCAAAATGTTATACGATGGTTTTAGTTTTGCTCACTTCATAAGTGAATTGGTAAGTATTCCATCTTTCTCTGTGCCATGTAGCTATTTATGAAGCATGGGATTAAACATTTTCTCAGTAGCAAGATATACAGACTCTCCGATCACAAAAGCAGTTTGGTGTCTCCTTCGCTTGCAGATTTCCCTTCATCAATTCAATATTGACATTATATAAATTCATTATTGCACCAAATGTTAATTCAATATTATGCTTAAAAAGTACCTACACTTACCTTAAAGAACACACATTACTTTTTACTTTGTCTTTTGGATCTCATATCTACCTTCTCTCACTTTCTATAAACTTTCCCTTAAAAAACAAAAACACTTTCCCTAGCCTGAATAACCAGCTGTTATTCAAGAGGGGTGGCCAATAGAACCTGGGTCTCCTGATGAGCCACTCTGCGTTAGGAATCAATCCCGAATTCTTTGACAAGTGGTCACTTTCTTCTTCAAAAACATCCCTGTCCCCAGCTTCTCCTACACCAAGGCCAGCTTAGGCCTCCTGGGTCTGTGCTTCATGTGGTTGCCTACAAAACAAACTCAAACAAACAAAAATAAAAAAACATGTGTGGCCACTTCTGGCTGAAGGAAAAGTTCAGTTTTGGCCTTGGGTGGTCTTAGTGAGGACAGTCCAGAGTTCAGAGCTTGTCTTCAGGGGACTGAGCTGCCACTGAGAAAAAGCCCTCAGTGGCTTCTGTTTCAAAGTGAGGCTGGCAGATGGAACAGCCAATTCTGACTCAGAAGTTAAAAGCCTGCCCCACTGCACCACACGCTGCCCCTTCACAGCAGATGGCTGAGATGACGATCTCCTGTGTTCCCAGACTCCAGAGAGGCTGCAAGCCAACTGCAACATTGCTCCCATACCCACGAAGGCCAGGCTTTTACACGTACTGCTTCTTTATATTCAATTCTCATTTTGCTTTCTGGTGAGGGATTTTTCAACAGTCAAACAACTGAAAATTATTTTCATGAGCCAGCACTGTCCAAACAGGGGTCTGGGAGGACAGTGCTGTCTCACAGATGTCAAGAGGCGTTCCAAGAAAAAAAAAAAAAAAAAAAAAAAGGTTCTGTCTTCAAATCAATGTGAGAAGAGCTGTGTTAAATAAAACTCAATTAGTTTCTTCACTACATATTGATGTTCTCTGTGACCTCTGAAACCTTTATTTCACAGTACACCTATTAATATTTCCAAATACACTATTGTTGGGTAGAATATATTTGAGAGAAAATTATCTTAGGTAATCATCATTATTATCATCACCTATAATTACTGAGTGCCTACTAGGTATTAAGTACTGTGTTAGGCATTTTACATGCTATGTCTCATTTAATCCTTGCAAGATCCCTAGGAAGTGGGAATTACTGTCTTCATTGCATAGTGGCATAGAGAGGTTAAGTAATAAGCTCACAACGAGAGCACTAATAAATCATCAATCTTAATTTGCACCCAGGCCTGTCTGATTCTAAAGTCTATGTGCTTAATCAGTAAGCTACAATTTTTATAGCTTTACTGTAATTTGAAGTACATTCTTCCCTTGGTATCCACAGGGAACTGGTTCCAGGACACTGTGCTGATACCAAAATCTGCAGAAGTTCAAGGCCCTCCATATCTGCAGGTTCAAGACCAAGTGTATTTACCTTATTAAATGATACATTGTATTCTATTATCAATACATACTTGGAACAATCATATCTTCTCATTCTCTGAGAGCCAGCCCAGCAGATGCTTCTGTCAGCAAGCATAGCCATGCTATGTAGCAGCCACTACTGACCAATGAGAGCTGAACTGAGCACATGTGGTCATGCATGTTTTTTTTTCCTTGCAGCTTCTTTCTGACATAAAAGTGTGTCAAGAAGTGTCTAAGTGATGGTGCCAGACCTTCTGCAAGGGCACAACAAAGGACAGCAAGCTGAATGTTAAACTGCAAGTTTGATAGCATCCGTTGAGTGGAGGAAATGAAGGATAAAGATTAGCAGGTAATTAGAAGTTGGTAGCAGTCCTTTGGCAAATGAAGGGCATCACTGTGACCTGAGAGAAGTGACCAGTCATTGTGTGAAACTCTGGCCAGAGGTTTGTCATGACCTCAGAGGATTTAAAGAGCTAGTGCCAAATAATTTGCTGGAAATTCATCTCCACAGGGACCATTCCACAAACGGCTGTGATGGTTCCTACTTTGGGATCGCATCTCCTGCGCTCATGAGACAGCCTTGTGCTACCTCTTAACAGCTTCCACGGGCCTCTGTCCAGTAACCAGCCTTCTTCCAGCACTGTTGCAACACAACCTTCTGCACATAGAGAGGAGAAGCTTACCATTATACAATTTTGCATGTCAAGGGAGGATGGCCTATTAGCAGAACCAACTCAGAGTTACCATCTTACTCAGCCAAGGTATGACAGCGTGTTTTGTGAGAAGTATGCTCAGCTGAGAAATTTTCTATCTTGAGAAATCCAAGAAATAAAAAATTCCACACCTGAAAGATAGTTTGAAGTAACCCTACTCCTACAAGCTCCTCCGTGAAGGTGTTCTCGCATCCTTTCCATTCAAAAAAGTTAGGAATTTTCCACATGTATGTTAGCTTTTATTACATAACAATCCACCCCAATGCTAGTGACTTAAGTCAACTACTATTTATTATTTATGACGAGTCTACAGATCAGCTAGGCAGTTCTGCTGACTTGGACTAGACTGAACTGGTCTTGGCTGGGCATGCTCATGCATTTGTGGTTAGCTGGGCAACTGTCTGGAGGCCACCTCATCTAGAATGGCCCCATTTGGGACAGCTCATCTCTGCCCCATGTGGTCCCCTCTCCTCTAGCAAGCTAGTCTAGGTTTGTTCTTAATGAACAATCACTTTTAAAGCTTCTGGTTGTGTCACATTTGCTGACACTCCATTGGCCTAAGCAAGTCTCATAGATGAGTTCAAGGTCAAACTTGGCAGGAACAAAAAAGTTTCAGGGGAAAGGCAAGGATACAGGAGGCCATTAAAGGGGACTATTTATGCTATTAATCAATGTCCCAGATCTGAAGTTCACCACAAGAATTAGCAGATGGTAGGCATTATAATACATCAAAATATATACTATCTATACTATAAAAGGTACTACAATAGGTCAAAAATATCTCGACTTTAATTTGACTCCTATGGTGATTAGAATTATAAAAGGAGGCTAGGTCAGAGGTAAGAAGAATCATACTAATCTAGGCCCTTCAGTGATTCACAATTTCAGAATTAGCCCAAAACCCAGTTCATGACACTGAAATGCCTTTGTACAATTTTGTTCAACTAAAAGAACGCAGCACTGAAAGGGATCAGGATATGCCATCTTCAAAATATGTGACTTTGGCATAAGGATTTTTATCCTTATTTCAAATGCACTTGAAATTCAACAGATGCAGAAAGAAGCCTTCTCAGAACTTCCCTTATCTGACTAAAAGAAGAAATTTGTATCTGGGAAATGAGGCTGCCATAAATTCCCTCATTGGGGTGGATCTGATGCCAGGAGAGAGACCTTGAGTAAACTTATCATAAATCCTTTCCACAGGGAGGTTTTATCACCCTGAAGGAGATGGAAAGATGGCTCAGACTGTAGATACAATATTAGCAAAACCTTTCTCTCTGATTTGTCCTCCCAAAAACCCATTTTTCTTTCTTTTAAAATACCTATTTGTCCTTCCCATAGAAGCCTTTTCTCCCACTTTCCTTTCTCCTACTAAGTTAGGTTTATAAGCCCCAAATTCTAATCATCCCTTTGACTAACTCATCACTGAGCATTCCTGCATGTATGAGCATTACATGCATAAATAAACTTCTTCTCCTGTTAATTTTCCTTTTTTCAGTTTAATTTGCACACCCCAGTAACAAAACTTAAGAGTTTTGAAGAAAAATTTTTTCTCACCTACAATGCCATCCCTGTGAACTACCTAGGGCAGGAACAACACTGTAAGAATGACCTTACTATTTAAGCCATTTGAGTTGAAGATTTCTGTTGCTTACAGCCAAGCTCATTCTAACTAATTGAGTATTGTGTCTGAGTTGCGTATTGAACAGCTAAAGAGAGTGGTCAAGGAAGCAATTAGACATAAATCTGGATTTGGAGGAAGAGGCAGGGTATAGAGATTTGGAGGTCATTGGCATAGATTCTATTTAAAGTCACATGACTGGATGAAATCACTCGGTAAATGTATGTAGGAGGTAAATAGAGCAGAGAAGAGTGCAGAGGACTAAGTCTTGAGGAACTCTAATATTTAGAGATTGAGCAAGGTAAAATGAGACATCAAAGGAGACCGAGAAGTAATCTATGAAGTAGGAGGAAAACAAAGAGACTGTGGTGTTATGGAAGCCTAAAAGGGAAAGAAGGTACTTCAAGAGAGAAGGTGAGTTGAACTGTGTTGGATACCTCTAAGAAGTCAGGCTTTACAGCATTTTTATACCTGTAGAGCTTCCTGTCTTGCCAGAGCCAGCACCTTTGCCCTCTAAGCTCCAAGTTATGGAACTTTCTTTTCCTCTGTCTCACATCCCCTGGCCATGCTCTCCTTTGCCTCTGTGGTTTCACCTACATTGTAATCTAAAAAATTCCTCTGTATATCTCCCTTCTCCAACTCCTCCTGCTCCTCCAGGTCTCAGCTTAGATGTCACTTCTCCAGATCTGTTTGAGGGGCTCCATCCATACGCTTCCAAAGAATCCTGCTCTTCCCTTGTCAAAGCACCTACTGGATGATAAGTCCTCTATTCCCCCATTTGACTGTAAGTTCTGTGAGGCCAAGCCAAGGCAATGTGCAAATTTTATCCTCTGTTATCTTTAGTGTGTGGCATAGTGCTGATAGATGCCAAAACACATATACACAAACACATTTTTATAGTAAATGAATGAGAACACAATGCCAAATCCACCTCCACTATGCTGCCTGGCTAACCCAACTAGTTAGCCACGACTCAACCCTCATTGGGAATTCTCCTCTGAGTATTATACCATTTTCATGGTCAATAAAATTTCATCCATTTGAAATAAATGGAGGGAAGCCTACTGTGAATTACTGAGAAACTGTACCATTTTAAAAGAAGTTTCGGTGCTTTCAGGTAAGCCCTAAAAATATATTTCCTGTCTGAACAAACACTTTGTAATTTGTTCACTCATTATTTGCCTTCAAATGATATTACAATATCTTTAAAGGTGATGAAACCCCTTTCTTAAGTAAATGGAGCAACAATCCTAAATATGAGTTTATACTACTTCTTTGTTTAGCAAATTCTACTTGCTACATATAGATAAAGCAAAGGTAAATTTTAATCTAGCCTCAGGAAAAAAAAAGTTGAATTGTTTGAATCCCTTTCAGGATTCTGAAGGTACCTGTACTTTAGGAAAGATAAAGATAGGTGAGAAGCGGAGGGTGAGGAGGGGCTCAGAATTGCATTATTTTGAAACTCTATGTCTTTTGATATATAATACCAAAGTAGTGAGTCTGATTTATAGATATTAAAGTACTATCTTTAGAAGTAGGAAGTCAGCAATGGCATATATATTCCTTCCCTTCCTCCCTGAAGATTGCACACACATCTTTTTAAAGATGCAAAAATCATTTAGAAATATAGACAGAAGCTGGCTTTTTTTAGGCATTGCATTTCTAGGTTTTCCTAAACTTTAAAATGTGTTAGGGGAAAAAATTTTTTAACAAGTTTCCAACTATTCATTGATGTTAACCCTTCAAAGGTCGCTTTCTTCTTTTTTTTTGAAAAATAGTGTATTTAGGTAAAAGATGACTTGTGATATAAACCCAGAGTTCTAGTTCAGGGGACGGGATACAGAAAAGGTGCTCAGCACCCATAGGGCTCCAGTTTTGTCTGTGTAGCTGGATTAGTGGCTCTTATCCCCATGCCTGCCTGAGTGAGGCTTGGAGACATGTGACAAACAAGCTGATTGCAGCCCTTGCTGACACAGGCTGTATGAACAATAACACTCCAACAGACCCATCCAGCCTACTCCTCTAACTCTGAGTGTGTCAAGTGGAAAAATGATTCCAAGAGACAGCACAGACAATACCTCTGGCTTCAAGAACCAATGCCAGGAGCCAATTCCTAAAAATAATTGAGTAGAGTAATTGGGTAGGGACAGATGCTAGGAAAGAAATAGTAAACTTTGATTATTATTTTATTTTAAGCACAACCCCAAAGCTACATTATTGTGGACCCATTTTAGCCCTTGACATAAATGCAGATTTGTGAATATTTTCTATTGTGTGATTGAGTTGTGATATTAAATAATGAAACAAATATGACCCAAAGATTCGAAGAGATTATCTAGAGTCAGTAATTCCCAAAAGGAAAGAGTACAATGGGCTCCTTAATGCTATGGGCTTTTCAGATGTGGCTTCTTTCTTCAGATTTATGATAATGGTCCCCAGAGAAAATATCCTGGCAAAAGCCCCCTTTTAACAAATATTTCTCAATTTGGACACCAGTCAGTTCTCTAAAGCAGCTGTAGCCTGCAGGCCCTATAATCCAAAAAGAGGCTTCAATTTTGTTACAATGCAGAGTTTGAAGGTAGGCACAATGCCACGCTTGAGTTGAGAAAGTGTGAAGGCTGTGGGGGCTACAATCTGAAGGGTTTGCTGGGAATGTGTGTAGGTGAAGACTGTATCTTAAATGCCTGGCAGTTCTTGGCAAGAGTCAAGCCAGCCCCATAAGAGGAGGATCCCTCTGGGACTCTCTCCAGCACAGTCTGAGGCAACAAGGCACACACTGTGGTCCTGGCTATTACACACTGGTAGAGTTTCCTTTACTTATCCCAGGGGGATGCAAAAGACCTCAGCAATCCTCAGGCACCTGCAGGCTACCAGTGTGCACGTACACACACGTGTGCACATACACCAGCCCTTAGTGTGCACTGACTCAGGTTGGTAAAAGAAGTAATCCTTGCTCTCCTCTGTGCTGGGGACCTCTCCTCCCTTCTCACTGGGCCCACAGGTTGAAGAAATTATTATGCTTATTTTGATTTGGCTCATTTCTGGTGAGTCAGTCTTCTCTGGAAAGAAGTGCAGTTAATTTTCCCCTTAGAAATAGAACACTGGTCTTTAGTTACAGTACTTTCACGCATGTCTCCAGAATTGACTTGCTTTCATAGTTGCAATACTTGGGGCCTCAGTTTCTTCATCTGTGGAATGGGATTGCAGTGACCTACTCACAGAATTGTTATGAAGACCGAATGAGAAGAAACAGTATATGTGATAGTGCTTTGGAAGCTGAAATGGACTTAACATCAAATAACAGTCATTAATAAGATCTATTCATCAATAGCCAAGTTTACTCATTGATATCAGGATTCTGAGAATGTGCTCTGTTAGCCATTTTCTAGCTGTGTGAACTTTTAAGCAAGTTAATTAACTTCTTAGAGGCTTAATTTTCTTATTTATGGAATTAGAAAAATAATACCTATTTTTACAAAGCTATTGCAGGAATTTTATTTTATTTATTATTATCATCATCATCACTATTATTATTATTATTTCGAGACAGACTCTCACTCTGTCACCCAGGCTGGAGTGCAGTGGTACAATTTTGGCTCACTGCAACCTCTACCCTCCTAGGTTCAAATGATGCTTCTGCCTTAGCCTCCCGACTAGCTGGGAGTAGAAGCGTGCACCACCACGCCCAGCTAATTTTTGTATTTTTAGTAGAGATAGGGTTTTGCCATGTTGGCCAAGCTGGTCTTGAACTCCTGACCTCAGATGATCCACCCGCCTCAGCCTCCCAAAGTGCTGGGATTACAAGCATGAGCCACTGTGCTCAGCCTGTTGCAGGAATTTTAAATAACCCATATTACACTTAGCATAGTGCTGACACATAGTAGATGTTTTAAAATGGTAGTTATAGCTGTTGTGTTAACAAATGTTGCATACATTTGTAGAAATAGAATGCTTCTTTCTTTCCTAACTTGCTAAAGTGTTCTTTCTTGCTCAAGAACTAAATGCCTACCTCAGTTACTGTTAAGAGTGTGCATAGGTGTGGTTCACTAGACGGATGACCAGGGCATGACAATACATAAGCCATGGACTGAACTTTGAATGCATTGCTTGAATTCATATGAGGATTATTATTTCAATGCTCATTATTTCAATGCCCTTTTTTAGCTTCCGTTTATTCCTTTGCATTACTCAAAATGCCTTATTAAAAATGTAAAGGGATAAAAGAAAGCTAAAAAACAAAGCAAATCAAAGCAACTAAGTTTAACTATTACGCAGTTCGAAACATTTTCTATCAGTTTAGTTAAGGGTTGGCATATTTATTAACTAATGAGAATGGGAAAAAGAACATATTGAGGCCTAACAAGTAATAAATCATAACTTTCACATTTTAATTTAATATAATAAAAAATGAGATAGTGTTCAGAGCCACATTCTGGTCTGTTTAGAGAGGGAGAAAGGAGGAAAAGCAAGATGATGGAGTAAGAGTTTCCATCATTGCCCCTCCCAACCCATCCCCGCAAGTGCACTGAGTTAATAACTATCTACACAGAAAAAACACCTTCATGAGAACTAAAAATCAGGTGAGCACTCATAGTATCTGGTTTTAACTTCATATCACTGAAAGAGGCACTGAAGAGATTAAAAAAAACAGTCCTGAATTGCTGACACCACCCCTACCCCACCCCTGGCTACGGCAGGGTGGTGCAGAGTGTCTCTGGGAGCTGGGGGAGGGAGAACACACAAATTGAGGCACTCAAATCAGGGCTGTTCTGTTAGAGCAAAAAGGAAAACCGGACCAAACTCAGCCGATGCCTGCCAATGGAGGGAGCATTCAAATCAGGCCTAGCAAGAGGGGAATCACTGATCCTAGCAGTCTGAACTGAGTGACTGCAAACCTCACCACAGAAGGCTACAGCAGTCTCCAAGTAAACATGAAAGGCAGTCTAGACCATAAGGTCTGCAACTCTTAGGAGAGGCCTAATGCTGAACTAGGCCCAGAGACAGTGGACTTGGAGTGCATACTGAGACATCAGCTGGGGCAGCCAAAGGAGTGTGGGATCACCCCTCCCCTAATCCCATACTGCTCAGCTCGGGGCTCCAAAAGACACTCCTTCCTCTGCTTGAAGAGAAGAGAGGAAAGAGTAGGAGAGACAGTCTTGCATCTTAGACACCAGCGCAGCTACAGCAGGATAGGGCACCAGACAGAGCTGTGAGGCCCCCATTCCAGACTCTCGCTCCTGGAGAACATTTCTAGACACACCCTGGGTCAGAAGGGAACCTGCTGTCTTGCAGAAAAGACCCAGTCCTGGCAGCATCAGTCACCTGCTAACTGAAGAGCCCTTGGACCCTGAACAACCAGTGGTGATACCAGAGTACTACATCAAGGGCCTTGGATGAGTCTCTGAGACATGCTGGCTTAGCTCTGAGACAGCATGGTAACAGAGGGGTAGAGCACCAAGCAGGCCCTCAGGGTCCCTGATCTAGGACTTGACCCTTTGCTGGCATTTTTGGACCTGCCCTGGGCCAGAGGGGAGCCCACTGCCCTGAAGGGTGAGTCACAGGCCAGGCAGCATTCACCACAAGCTGATTTAAGAGACTTTGGGCCTTAAGGGAACATGGGCAATAGTCTGGCAGTACTCTCCGTGGTTTGGGGTGGGGGTGACTATGGGATGAGGTCCTTCTGTCTGTGGAAAGGGAAGGGAAGAGTGGGAAGGACTACATCTTGTGGCTTGAGTGCCAGCTCAGAGCTGCAATATAATAGATTACCAGGTAGACTTCTAAAGTTTTTGACTCCAGTCCCTGACGCCTGGACAGTACCTCTGGACCCATCCAGGGCTTGGGGGACCTCACCACTCTAAAGGGAAGGACACAGGCCTGGCTGGCTTTGCCGCTTGCTGATTATAGATCTCCAGGACCTTGAGCAAACATAGGCAGTAGCCAGGTGTGGTTACAGCAGGCCTTGGGCAAGACCCAGTGCTGTGCTGCCTTCAGGTCTCACCCAGTGCAGTCATAGTGGTTGTGGCCACAGAGGTCCTTGTATCACTCCACCCGCAGCTTTAGGTGGCTCAGAACAGAGAGAGATTCTGTTTGTTTGGGAGAAAGTAAGGGAAGAGGACAAGAGTCTGCCTGGTAATCCAGAAGATTCTCCCATATCTTGTCCAAGACCATCAAGGTGGTACTTCTACAAGTCTGCAAGAACCACAGTGTTACTGGGCTTGAGGTGTCACCTAAAGTACATACAGCTTAGATCACAACACCCAACTCCTCTCAAATACCTGGAAAGTCTTCCCAAGAAGGATTGTTTACAAATAAGCCCAGACAGTGAAGGCTACTGTAAATACCTAACTCCTCAATGCCTAGATACCATAGAACATCTACTAGCATAAACACCGTCCAGGAAAACATGACCTCACCAAATGAACTAAATAAGGTGTTAGGGACCAATCCTGGAAAAACAGAGAGGAGAAACAGAAATAGTGATATTTCAGACAGAGAATTAAATAGTTGTGCTGGCCAGGTGTGGGGTCTCATGCCTATAATCTTAGCACTTTGGGAGGCTGAAGTGTTAGCATCAATTGAGCCCAGGAGTTTGAGGCCAGCCTGGTAAACATAGTGAAACCTCCATTTCTATATAATTAAAATTTTTTAAACAAAAAAGATTGCTATATTGAGGAAACTCAAAGAAATTCAACACAGAGAAGGAATTCAGGATTCTATCAGATAAATTTAACAAAGAGATTTAAATAATTAAAAAGAATCATGCAGAAATTCTGGAGCTGAAAAATGCAATGGGCATACTGAAGAATGCATCAGAGTTCTTTAATAGCAAAATGGATCAAGCAGAAGAAATAATTAGTGAGCTTAAAGACAGGCTATTTGAAAACAAAAAGAGGAGACAAAAGAAGAAAAGGATGAAAAACAATGAAATGCACTGACATGATCTAAAAATTGCCTCAGAAGGGCAAATTTAAGAGTTGTTGGCCTTAAACAAGAGGTAGAGAAAGAGACAGGGGTAGAAAGTTTATTCAAAGAGATAATGATAGAGAACTTTCCAAACCCAGGAAAAGATATAAACATCCAGTACAAGAGGGTTATAGAACACCAAGCAGATTTCACCCAAAGAAGACTACCTCAAGGCATTTAATAATCAAACTCCCAAAGGTTAAGGATAAAGAAAGGATCCTAAAAGCAGCAAGAGAATAGAAACAAAAAAATTACAATGGAGCTCTGATACATCTGGCAGCAGACTTTTCAGAGGAAATCTTACAGGCCAGGAGAGAGTAGCATGACATATTTAAAGTGATGAAGGAAAAAACAACAACAACAACAACAACAACAACAAACTTTTACCCTGTAACAGTATATTTGGCAAAAATATCCTTCAAATATCAAAGAGAAATAGACTTTCCCAGACAACGGTTGAGGGATTTCATCAATACCAGATCTGTTCTACAAGAAATGCTAAAGGGAGTAAATCAATCAGAAAGAAAAGGACATTGATTAGCAATAAATAATCACCGGAAGATACAAAACTCACTAGTAAGTACACAGAAAAATGAAGAATATTATAACACTAACTGTGGTATGTAAACTACTCTTATCCTAAGTAGAAAGACTAAATGATGAGCCAATCAAAAATAATAACTACAACAACTTGTCAAGACAGAGTCAGTACAATTAGATACAAATAGAAACAACAAAAAGTTAAGTGGGGGGATGAAATTAAGGCGTAGAATTTTTATTAGTTTTCTTTTCACTTGTTTGTTTATGCAAATAGTGTTAAATTCTTATCAGGTTAAAATAATGAGTTATAAGACAGTACTTGCAAGCCTTATAGTAACCCCAAGTCAGAAAACACACCATGAACACACAAAAATTTAAAAAGCAAGAAATTAAATCATATCACCAGAAAAAGCACTTTCACTAAAGGAAGACAGGAAGCAAAGAGAAAAGGAAGAGAAGACCACAATACAACAAGAAAACAAGTAACAAAATGGCAGGAGTAAGTCCTTACTTATCATAGTAACATTGAGTGTAAATGGACTAAACTCTCCAATCAGAAGACAGACTGAAAAAATCAAGACTGATCTGTTGCCTACAAGAAACACACTTCACCTATAACTATGTACATAGACTGAAACTAAATGAATGGAAAATGTATTCCACACCAGTGGAAACCAAAAAAGAGCAGGAGCTGCTATACTCATACCAGGCAAAATAGATTTCAAGACAAAAACTAGAAAAAGAGACAAAGAAGGTCACTATATAATGATAAAGGGGTCAATTCAGCAAGAGGATAAAACAATTTTAAAAATACATGCACCCAACAATGGAGCACCCTGATATATAAAAGAAATAATATTAGAGCTAAAGAGAAATAGGCCAGAATACAATAATAGCTGGAGACTTCAATACCCCACTTTCAGCATTGGACACAGCTTCCAGACAAAAAAATCAACAAAGAAACATGTTCCTTAATCTGCACTATAGAACAAATGGATCTAATAGATATTTACAGGAGTTGTCATCCAAGAGCTGTAGAATACACATTCTTTTCCTCAGCACATGGATCATTCTCAGGAGTAGACCATATGTTACATCACAAGAAGTCTTAAAACATTCAAAAAAATGGAAATAATATCAAGCATCTTCTCTGACCACAATGGAATAAAATTGGAAATTAATAACAAGAGGAATTTTGGAAACTCTAAAAATACATAGAAATTAAACAATATGCTCCTGAATGACCAGGTATCAATGAAGAAATTAAGAAGAAAATTTAAAAATTTCTTGAAACAAATGATAATGGAAGCACAACATGCCTAGCCAGAGCAATCACACAATAGGAAGATATTAAACGGCATCCAAATTGAGAAGAAAGAAATCAGTTTATCCTGGTTTGCAGATGATATGATCTTCTATTTGGAAAAACCTAAAGTCTCCACAAGAAAACGATTAGAACTGATAAACATTCAACGAAGTTGGAGGACACAAAATCAACATACAGAAATCAGTAGCATTTTATATACCAACAGTGAACAAGGTGAAAAATATTGTTTTAGTTCTTCCTGGTTTAGTCTTGGGAGGGTGTATATGTCCAGGAATGTATCCATTTCTTCTAGATTTTCTAGTTTATTTGCCTGGAGGTGTTTATAGTATTCTCTGATGGTAGTTTGTATTTCTGTGGGATTGGTGGTGATATCCCCTTCATCATTTTTCATTGTGTCTATTTGATTCTTCTCTCTTTTCTTCTTTATTAGTCTTGCTAGTGGTCTATCAATTTTGTTGATCTTTTCAAAAAACCAGTTCCTGGATTCATTGATTTTTTGAAGGGTTTTTTGTGTCTCTATCTCCTTCAGTTCTGCTCTGATCTTAGTTATTTCCTGCCTTCTGCTAGCTTTTGAATGTGTTTGCTCTTGCTTTTCTAGTTCTTTTAATTGTGATGTTAGGATGTCGATTTCAGATCTTTCCTGCTTTCTCTTGTGGGCATTTAGTGCTATAAATTTCCCTCTACACACCGCTTTCAATGTGTCCCAGAGATTCTGGTATGTTGTGTCTTTATTCTCATTGGTTTCAAAGAACATCTTTATTTCTGCCTTCATTTTGTTATGTACCCAGTAGTCATTCAGGAGCAGGTTGTTCAGTTTCCATGTAGTTGAGTGGTTTTGAGGGCGTTTCTTAATCCTGAGTTCTAGTTTGATTGCACTGTTGTCTGAGAGACAGTTTGTTACAATTTTTGTTCTTTTACATTTGCTGAGGAGTGCTTTACTTCCAATTACGTGGTCAATTTTGGAATAAGTGCGATGTGGTGCTGAGGAGAATTTATATTCTGTTGATTTGGGATGGAGAGTTCTGTAGATGCCTATTAGGTCTGCTTGATGCAGAGCTGAGTTCAAGTCCTGGATATCCTTGTTAAATTTCTGTCTCGTTGATCTGTCTAATGTTGACAGTGGGGTGTTAAAGTCTCCCATTATTATTGTGTGGGAGTCTAAGTCTCTTTGTAGGTCTCTAAGGACTTGCTTTATGAATCTGGGTGCTCCTGCATTGGGTGCATATATATTTAGGATAGTTAGCTCTTCTTGTTGAATTGATCCCTTTACCATTATGTAATGGCCTTCTTTGTCTCTTGATCTTTGTTGGTTTAAAGTCTGTTTTATCAGAGACTAGGATTGCAACCCCTGCCTTTTTTGTTTTCCTATTTGCTTGGTAGATCTTCCTCCATCCCTTTATTTTGAGCCTATGTGTGTCTCTGCACATGAGATGGGTCTCTGAATACAGCACATTGATGGGTCTTGACTCTTTATCCAATTTGCCAGTCTGCATCTTTTAATTGGAGCATTTAGCCCATTTACATTTAAGGTTAATATTGTTATGTGTGAATTTGATCCTGTCATCATGATGCTAGCTGGTTATTTTGCTCATTAATTGAAACAGTTTCTTCATAGCATTGGTGGTCTTTACAACTTATCATGTGAACAGGCAACCTACAGAATGGGAGAAAATTTTTGTAATCTACTCATCTGACAAAGGGCTAATATCCAGAATCTATGAAGAACCCAAACAAACTTACAAGAAAAAAACAAACAACTCCATCAAAAAGTGGGCAAAGGATATGAACAGACACTTCTCAAAAGACGACATTTATGCAGCCAACAGACACATGAAAAAATGCTCATCATCACTGGCCATCAGGGAAATGCAAATCAAAACCACAATGAGATACCATCTCTCACACCAGTTAGAATTGTGCTCATTAAAAAGTCAGGAAATAACAGGTGCTGGAGAGGATGTGGAGAAATAGGAACACTTTTACACTGTTGGTGGGACTGTAAACTAGTTCAACCATTGTGGAAGACAGTGTGGTGATTCCTCAAGGATCTAGAACTAGAAATACCATTTGACCCAGCCATCCCATTACTGGGTATATACTCAAAGGATTATAAATCATGCTGCTATAAAGACACATGCACATGTATGTTTACTGCGGCACTATTCACAATAGTAAAGACTTGGAACCAACCCAAATGTCCATCAGTGACAGACTGGATTGAGAAAATGTGGCACATACACACCATGGAATACTATGTGGCCATAAAAAAGGATGAGTTCACATCCTTTGTAGGGACATGGATGCAGCTGGAAACCATCATTCTCAGCAAACTATTGCAAGGACAAAAAACCAAACACCACATGTTCTCACTCACACATGGGAATTGAACAATGAGAACACTTGGACACAGGAAGGGGAACATCACACACCGGGGCCTGTCATGGGAAGGGGGAATGGGGGAGGGATAGCATTAGGAAATATACCTAATGTAAATGACGAGTTAATGGGTGCAGCACACCAACATGGCACATGTATACATATGTAACAAACCTGCATGCTGTGCAGAACTTAAAGTATAATAAAAAATATTTTTTAAAAGTAATCCCGTTTACAATAGCCACACATCAAATTAAATACCTAGGAATTAATCAAAGAAGTGAAAGAGCTCTATAATGACAAAGGTGCCCAGAACATACACTGGGGAAAAGATATCCTCTTCAATAAATGGTGCTAGGAAAACTGGATATCCATAGCAGAAGAATGAAACTAGACCCCTATCTCTTACCATATACAAAAATCAAATTGAAATGGATTAAAGACTCGAATCTAGACCTCAAACTATGAAAATACTACAATAAAACATTGGGGAAAATCTCCAGGACGTTGGTCTGGGCAAAAATGTCTTGAGCAATATCCCACAAGCACAGGCAATAAAAGCAAAAATGGATGGATGAGATCACATCAAGTTAAAAAGCTTCTGCACAGCAACAGATAGTCAACAAAGTGAAGAGACAACCCACAGAATGGGAGAAAATATTTTCAAACTACCCATCTAACAAGGAATTAATAACTGGAATATATAAAGAGGTCAAACCACTCTATAGGGAAGAAACTAATAATTCAATTCAAAAATGGGCAAAATATTTGAATAGACATTTCTCAAAAGAAGACATACAAATGGCAAACAGGTATATGAAAAGGCGCTCAGCATGATTGAAATCAGAGAAATGCAAACTGAAATCACAGTGAAATATCCTCTCACCCAGGTTAAAATGGCTTTCAGACAAAAGAAGCAATAAATGCTGGTGAGGATGTGGAGAAAAGGGAACTCCTGTACACCGTTGGTGAAAGTGTAGATTAGTACAATCCTTATGGAGAATGATTTGGAGATTCATTTAAAAACTAAAAATTGAACTACCATGTGATTCAGCAATCCCACTGCTGGGTATATACCAAAAGAAAGGAAATCAGTATATCCAAGAGATATTCACACTCCTATGTCTGTTGCAACACTGTTCACAATAGCTAAGATTTGGAAGCAACCTAAGTGGCCATCAACAGATGAGTAGATAAAGAAATGTGGTACTTATACACAATGGAGCACTATTCAGCCATAAAAGATCCAGTCATTTGCAATAACATGATGGAACTGGAGATCATTATGTTAAGTGAAATGGGACAGGCACAGAAAGACAAACATTGCATGTTCTCACTTATTTGTGGGATAAAAATAAAAAAAAATTGAACTCCTGAAGACGGAGGGTAGAAGGATGGTTACCAGAGGCTGGGAAGGGTAGTAGGGGGTTGTGGGGGAGGTGGGAACAATTAATGGGTACCAAAAAAATGGAAAGAATGAATATACCTCCTATTTGATAGCACAAAAGGGTGACTATAGTCAACAATAATTACATATTTTAAAATAAAGAGTGTAATTGGATTGTTTGTAACGCAAAGGATAAACGCTTGAGGGGGTGGATACCCCATTCTCCATGATGTGCTTATTTCACATGTCATTGCCTGTATCAAAACATTTTATGTACCCCATAAATATATACACCTACTATGTACCCACAAAAAGTAAAATGAAAAATTTTAACTTTTTAAAAAGTGGTGGGGAGAAGAGAGAGGTCAGAAAAAAAAATGGAAGATGTTAAGGGAAGTAAGGTAAAAGCAAAATCCCCATTATAAGAACTTGTGAAATATAGCCATATTACAGATTTTAACCACAAAAGCAAGAATAACTTCTCTTGGCACGCTCTCCACAGGAATAACTTGAGGCAGACATTTCCCAACTATACAGCTACACAAGTACCTAGATGAAAGGAGTTATGTACGTATCTGCTGTCACCGAGTACCCAAAATAAGCTCAAGGATCCTGGAACCAGAGTCAGCCGTATCTGGGCTCATACTGCATTCAATTCTGTTCCTCAAAGAAAAGGGCTCTGGTGTTAACATTAATAGCAGAAGGAAAGGAGAGCAAGAATTAGAGTTGCAGTTGGGTTAACAAAAATTCTGTATGTCTCATCATTCTCTATAGTAAGGGTCTCTCTCTCTCTCTCTCTGTCACACACACACACACACACACAAAGGTAACACTCTTGATAAGATTGCAGGATTGTCCTACTTAATGTGCCATTTTTGTAAGCCCAGGTAACATAGCAACATAGGGACAGAACTTGTTGGACAGTTGGTCATCAGCTATAATTTTATCAAAGGGTGAGGTGCTATCAAGCTTTGTCCTAGAACCTAGCAACCCAATGCTCAGCTCAAGAATTTCTATTTTAGTAACACTGAATAGAGCTTTCTTACTTGACACATTGCAAACAAACACATTGAAAAGACAAAACAAACAAACAAACAAAAAGCACTGGAGAGACTACAAATAGATTTCACCTCCCAGGCCAACCCTGATCACTCTGAATCTTGTGTTGAGAATGGTTCTGAGACCATTTCCAAGTTTAGAAATGGTGTGATCTATAAGAAATGCCTATAGAGGGCCCTGAAAGCAGGAGCAGCAGGACACAGATCATGTATGTGTCATCTTTAAGCTACAGATGTATTAAATAGACACACATAAAACACAAAATCACAAAAGTGTAACATCAGTGTTACTGTCACCTAAGAATGGATGCCATCTCTAGTATGTTGTTCTTTGGTTATCAGTTGCTCCTTGAACCACACACCTGCCCTGCATCCAGAAAGGTATTGCCTATAGGATTCTCTCACAGTAGGCCTGCATTAATTTGTTTCTGTACTATCTGGTTTGGCTAATGTTGCTATACGTATTTTTAATATCTGGGGTCTTTGTATTTGCATAATCTTGCCTGAATTATAACTGCTGGGTTGGAGAAACATCTCTGGCTAACTAGAACAACCAAAAACTTGTTTAAAATGTTCACATACTTTGCATTTGTTATCTTTCATTTACCATCACTTGGCTCAGTTTATTCTATGCAATCTTAACCCACTAAGCTATGCCAACCTGTGCCCATTCCTGTGCTTGCTGTGTATGCATCCATTTCTCAAGGTAGCAGTTTGGCACCTGCCCCCTTAAAATAAGTCCAAGGTCTTAGAGTCCTTTAAGATCACAAACTTGCGCAGACAACTGCCAAGTCATTGACCTTTCTAACTTTGGAACATTGGCCACCTGGCTGTGATAATCACAGCAGCCATACAGGCCACTGATTCCTCTCTGTGTCTTACTGTTCCAGCTCTGCCTCTGAGGAGGGGCCACCCCATAATGTGGGGCAGGGAAAGTGAACTTCTAGACAAATGGCCAATAGATGTCCTTAATAAACTGACCCATTTCAAAGCTTTCCCCTCTTAATTAAAATTATAGCGACCTCTGCAGAAAACCCCCCTTTGGACCTTCAAGTTCTTTTTAGGCTCTTGCTTTCCTTTGGGTGGATAATAGACTACAGCTTCAACTTCCCTTTAGGGCTCTCACAAGTGAAAGGAGACAAAAAGGAGACAGGAAAGGAATTTGACAGGTGGTGAAAATGCCTCCCCTTGTGCCAAAATCATGCCTGCCTTCATTTACTGTGCCTCTGGTCTCAGGCACCAACCATATCCTGCCCTGCACACATAGGAGGCCCGGAGCGGGCAGAAAGCCTTCATAACAGCAGGCAGAAAGCAGATGGAGCTGCCCCTTTATATAGGTATAGCTACTTAGGTACTCTCTTTCAGCCTGTTTCTGGGTGTTCTATTAGAAAAAGAAAATGACAGCAACCATGGATGAGCCATCACTGCTATCACAAGGCAAATAATTCAGAGAACTTTATGAACACAAAATAGATTATCAAGTAAAACTTAAGAATACAACTAATACATCTCTAGCCATTTAGTGGGTATCCTAGAAGGCAGCTCCTGGACTCTCACATAAGAGATTGACAAGCCATAGTTGGAGTTGAGAGATTAACCATCTCTCAACATAATCAGCTAATCTCATACATTAAAAAAAAGTATGTTTCTTATGTTAAATAACTTGTTTTATTGCCTGTCGTGGGGGAAAAATAATATTTTGTGTTTCTTTCATTTTTTAGCCACTTTTGATAAGTACACAGTCTTAAATTCCCATGATTGGGTTAAACCACTATAAATAGGCCTCAGAAAATCCACTCTGACTTTTAGATCCCAGCACTTACATTCAGAAATTTCCTTTCTCCTTTCTGAAATGCTTTTTAAAAATTGCTTTTTCAGTTTGAGTTAGAGTTTCTCTTTTACATAATTTCTAGGACAAGTGATGGAATGTTTGTAAGAAAAAGAAGAATGCAAGATTGTTTTGTCAAACTGAACGGAAGCCCTAGAATAAATACCTACTGGTGACCTTAGAGCCAGTCAATAATCCCAGGCACTAGGGAGGAGCAAATATAAATGTGATAATCTTAGAAAATGTTATTCTAAAAACTGGTCTATTTAAATTTCTTTGCAGTATGCTTATTCGTGCTTAGGTCATGCATCTTATTCAAGTCACAAGCAAATAAATACATAACGCTCATCAGATCTCCAAGAGATGGGTCTGTGTAGCACTTGCCCTCTCAGAGGAGGTAGTTGTAGGCTTGTTGGAAGAATAATTTGCCTTAAATTATGCAAATAGTTGATTGAACACGTTGTTCCTATGAGAAGAAATAAAATAAAATTACTCCCTTATTGTAACCTGGTTCTAACGAGCCTTAACCTTTAAGGGAAGAGTGTTATCTGCAAAAGACACAACTATCAAACCAGAATTCATATCCTGAAACTTGAATTTTAATAAAAAGGGAGTATGCCACTTCTCTAAATTGGGAATGAACGTGAGTTTTCTTTTTCCTTTTTCTTTTCTTTTTTTTTTTTTTTTTTGAGACAGGGTCTCACTCTGTCATCCACGCTGGAGGGCAGTGGTGTGATCTTGGCTCACTGCAACCCCCACCTCCCGGGTTCAAGTGATTCTCAAGCCTCAGCCTCCCAAGTAGCTGGGATGACAGGTGTGTGCCACCATGCCTGGCTAATTTTTGTATTTTTTGTAGAGACAGGGTTTCACCATGTTGACCAGGCTTGTCTCAAACTCCTGACCACCTCAAGTGATCCGCCTGCCTTGGCCTCCCAAAGTGCTGGAATTACAGGCATAAGCCACTGCGCACAGCCCATGATATTTCTTTTTAGGGAGTAAACTTTTACTGCTTCCATTTGATAATCGTCTAGGAAACTCTGCAGTTGACATTCACATGCATGGACTGTGTGCAGAGGTAAAATTCCATCCTTTATTCCTGAACCCAAGGTCGCAGTGACAGCATTTAATCCTTCTGAGTGTTTGGCACTAGGTTGTTGATTTATTTGGCTTAAGCTGTGTTTGTGTGTGTGACAGCTGAATGCATAGATTGTAAGCTCCCTACAGGTGAAATATAATTCACATTGTACAATTCAGAGGTGTTTATTATTTTTGATAATGATAATTATACGTCTTCAATATTCTACCAAGTACTTCCATCAAAAGCTTTGGAAGAGTTGTCATAATATGGTATTAAATCTTCAAAAGACTTGGCTTTCTTTTCATTTCAACAAATATTACTAGAGAAATCCTCAAGGCCGGACAATGGGACAAGCCCCCAATTTAGTAATAATAACAGGAAAATATTTATTGGGGATGATATAAAATAATTTCCATAGGCCCATTATAGTAAAGAACCCAAGGCTGGTATGAAGAAAGCACGAATAGAGTTTTGCAACGAAACTAAACTACAGATAAAACTCCAAGTTGGAATATAAACATTCTTTCTTGTATCTGAAATGAGGGTAAGATTAAAGAAAGGCTGGGCATTGAGTTTCTGTTCTTCTTTAGCGTACTCCAGTATAAGGCAAGAAATATTTACATACATATGCAAAAAAGGGAAGGGGATTCTAACTGCAGACTCCCTGGCATCTAAGTCTCAGATATTGTTGGATCAATAGGAACCCATCGATACCATCAGACCTATGAGCATAGATGTTATTGCTTCCAAGACCTACCGATGTCACAGCTTGTGAGGTGTGTGACTGTGCACTTTCTAAGTACAGGCTGCCCTCTTACTGCCATCTTACCCAACCAGGCTCATTGGTAAGATGGCAAACACAGGAGGCCAATAAATCTCTGCAAAATAAGATCTAGATTTTTATCTCATCTGTCCTTTGACTCTGCATGACTTGAAGAAACTGGGTAGTATATTCTGTTAGGAAGTTTTCCAGATAGGAAGAACAAGCCAAGCAAAATAAATATTGACCTTCCTTTCAAGAACCTTTTTTTTTTTTTAAGTATTCACTTGAAAAAACACCAAGGCATCCTTCCTCTACTCTCTCCATTCCTACTCCAACCACAGCAATTGCCTCTCTACAGAAATAACCCTTAAGAAGTGGTTGGGAAATGAATGTGACGCCTGCCATCCTGGGCTGGTGCTCACTCACTCCCCATAGTCTGGAAAGTCTTGGTCCTCATAAATTTCATGTGCTGTGTCCTTGCTGCCATGCCAATGTTCTATTTTAAAGTCTACCACTCTGTCCCTACGTAATAAAGAGTCATTAATTATCCCATGTTCACACTAGTTATCATTACTGGGGTCTGACTTTCAAGTCTGACTTAGCATTTCATCTAGTAACAGCATTTTAGGTATTAAACATTCTTAGATTTACATTCAAATGGCAATATTACCATGTACTCAAAATGCAATGCAAGTGAAGTCCAACTTTTAACAAATAATACTCACTGTTACTTAGAAAATCAAGAAATAAACATTTTAACAGCTGAAATTTGGTCTGTTACAGCTTTTTTAGTAGGAAAAAAACTGTCTATTAAAAAATAAATATTTTTATTTTTATTTTGAAAAAATAATGCTGTTAATGCTAGAAAGGATGTGAAAGTTGCAGAACACTTTTATAATTATACAACCCTTTGATTTCTTAGATGTGAAAACTTTCATAGTAATAATACATTATTTAATAAAAATAGAAAACCCAAATCCCTATACACTGTTATCAATGAGCCTGTGATTCTTGTGTGAATGAGTGAAAACCACTCTGTATTTGGAGATCTTCTGCCAGGGATGCTTATTTCTCTTCTCATCTGAGGTCTGGTCATTGACGGAATAGATGGAGACTGCCCCACTATGGCCACGGGGTAGGATTCCTCTGCAGAATAAAGAGAACTTGTGGACCTGAAGAAAAGGGTTCCTCCTAGATCAAGCCTCACTGGAAAATTCCACTTTAATCCATGATCAGAGGGAAAAACTGGAGCCAGCCCTGTCTGAAAGTCTAGCAGTTCCTAACCAGTGCTGAGCCTGTGCAACTCACAGTCTAGTAGGAGGTTGCTGCGGCATCAGCTGACAAGTCGAGTCTTGCTTAAAACAAATTCTGTCTGAGCCATGGTGATTTCTTGGTTCTTCCAGGACTTGGGGAGGACTTCAGAGAAAAGGCAAAAATACCGAGCATGAAATTATTCTGAAGACATGGAATGCATGGAGAAAGAGTCCCTACTGCCCACTCCCGAAGCAGGAACTCTTGGCTTTTCAATTTCGTATTCTCCATCCAAAGAAATTCCCAAGGAGGCACCACACTCCCAGTTTTCCCTTTTTCCTTGCATTCCCAACAGCTACACAGAACTAAGAAAAGGCTCTCATTGTGAAGGTGGAAGAGAAGATCTTGAAATACTCACTATCATGTTTTCTTTCTTTTCAGCACTTCCTGCCCTTTCCCCTAGTGGGCAGAAGGATCCACTTGGTCTGAAGAAGAATTAGAGTTGTTATGACTGGAAGGCCGAGGGAAAGGAAAAGTTATTGTTCTGAAGTTTTGTTTCCACCCAGGCTCAGGACGAAAGGCAGATCAGACAGTTTCTGCTCAAAGATTTGTGGGCGGCCACTACCAGGAGGCCTGCTGTGAGTCTGGCTGGCTCCTGTCACGAGCACACGACTCTGCCCCCTCACTCATTTTTTTCCTTAGGGCTGGGCAGGAACCTCCCATGACCCATTCCCACATTGCCGCAGATGGTCTTCCATGACTCCAGAATGTGCTGAGCCCATCTGATTGTCCCTTGTGGATGGCCTTTGTGTCAATAATCCGTGACCCTTACAAAACCTACCTCCCACCCCTGGGAAGAGAAGACCGAATCCTTGACCCCAGACGGTGGTCTTAGTGAGGGAAGAGATCCAGCAACACTTGGTGAGTGGGGCTGGCAGACTGGGGGTGGGAGAACTTACCTCCTAACCCAGCAAACAGTGGTGTTTCTGAGAAAGACATTTTGAAACAACAAAAAATGTTTGTGACACCTGCCTTTCTAAATACCTAAGGATTCTGTGAAGATGCTTGCTATGTTGATTGTGATCCAGGGGTAAGAGCTGTGTTTATTGCTGGCCTCCATTAACTGGCCTGTGCCAGGCCAGCACTGCATACTTCTAAAAACAGTTCATTTAATCTTCACAACAGCCCAGTGGGGGTAGATAGTATTTTATGGATGAGGAAACAGACTCCAGTGCTTCTGATCTTAACCACTAGGCTACATTACCTCCCAACAAGACTGGATGATAGAGAGTAAGGATGATACATTTCTTCAAATATTCGATTTCCTAAAATAGATCTATTTTATGATAGATTCTGTTTTAAATAAACATAAAATGCTACATTTTCAGTTGGCAGTGGCAAGAGAATGGCAAGGGAGATAGATTCTTCATTAGTATTCAAGTTCTCACCTTTCCAGGAGAATTTGCTGAGGAATTCCCTTTACATACCATAAAATGGGTAGTTCTCTGTGGGACCACTTCAACACATTTGGTACCACAGAACGAATGGGGAAATAAACTGACTAGGTCTTAAGGCTGATTTTAGGAGATTTGAGGTATTTTCAAATTTGGTCCTTCAATTCCTTTTTTTCTCTCTCTCTTCTGTATGTAAAGCAACATATTTCTGCACCATTTAAGAGAAAAGAAAATGAGTCAGTGTGAGCTGCCAACAGCTGGCTGACAACCTTGAGCACTGGGTGGGTTGGAAACCATCCAGACTTTGCATAAGGAGTTCATTTTGGGTTAGTTTAAAAAAAGGTGGGGGGAAGGAGTTGGCCCAGATCCTGTTCTACAAATTCAGGAACAAGGAGTTGAGATTCCCTTCAGAAACTGCTGGAGGGTGGCTCTGCAGGTCCGTTTGCCAAACACTATTTGACATCTGCTTGTTTCCCTGCCTGATACAAGAAGAACCGTTAACTGTCCAGGTTTTTCCTCTGACAAGCCAAGGATTCAATGCAGCAGTTGAACCATGTGAAGGTTAATTCCCTCTTTTCTCTATATCCCTTTTAGAAAGATGTATTATTTCTACAGACTTCAGATTTTTTTAAGCTTCTTTGTCTTCTTCCTCTTGAATCTTATTCACCCTCACTTTGGGTTTAGCTTATTAGGCTGAGGCTAATTTCAGTAGCATAATAAAAAACTTCACATTCATTAAAGAATTAAATCCCCTTAGTTCTCTAATGTGTCTCACCTTTTCAAAGTAGTAAAAATGTCATGTTTCAAACAGTAATAGCCATTTTTAGTTTCAAAGTAACAAGTGGTCAATGTAAAAAAGATTAGACAATGCAGAAAGGCATAAAGAAAAGAGTAAAAATCAACTGAAATCCAACCACTGGAGAAAACTAATCACCATTAACATTTAAATATATATGCTTGCCATCTTATTTTCTTTTATTTTTCTTACAAAGGTAGTTATAAGTTATTTGGTAATCTGATTATTTTTACATATACATTGGACATATTTCCATGGGAATACAACAGATCACTATCACTGTTTTTAAGAGGTACACAGTACTTCCATGTATAAATGTTCATTGACTCATATTAATAGACATTTTTGCTAATACAAATCATGCTGCAATGAACTCCCCTGTACATACATCCTTGCCCACTTGTCCAATTACAGCAGGTACTCACTTAATGTCCCCTATAGGTTCTTGGAAATTGTGACTTTAACGGAAACAACTTTAAGCAAAACAACACATAAGGAAACCAATTTTACCAAAGGCTAATTGATATGAACAAAAGTTAAGTTCCTACAGCATATTTCTGGTCACTAAAATATCAAACTTCTAAATAAAGACCCCGAACACTTGTAATATTAAACATTAAAATAAATGTGAGCTATACATACATTTTTAAAAGATTAATGAAAACAAGTCAGGTCATTTTTTACCCAATTATTCCAGTTTAGGGTCTTGGGTGACCAGAGCCTGTCCCAGCAGCTCAGGGCACAAGGTGGGAACTAACTCTGGACAGGACGTCATCCTATCGCAGGGTCACTCACACGCTCACACACACCCACTCAGACTGGGCCATTGAGACAGGCCAGTTCACCTACCATGCACAGCCTAGGGATATGTGAGGCAACGGGAGAACACGGACAGAACCCACACAGACATGGGGAGAACATGCATACTTCACGCAGACAGTGGCCCCGGCAGGGAATCAATATTTTTTCTTGTCAATGTTGCAAGAAAATGATGTTGACAGACACAACATTATTCTAGGACCTACTGTATTTCTTTGTAAGTGCCTCTGAACAAACTTTGCTAGATCAAGTTATACACATATTTTTTAAGACCTCTGATACATAGTGCCAAATTGCCCTCCCATAGAAAAGCTGTACTTGTTAGTCAATGTCACTGATTTTGTAAGAGTGTGGTTTTTCCCTCCTACTCTTACAAATACTGGGTATAAGCCCTTTTTCCTAATTGAAAGATAAAAATTGGTACCTCCATATTTCACTTTCCTTCTTTAATAACAAGGTTGAATTGTTTCTGTATGCTTACAGCTATTTATATTTTTTCTTTTTTGAACTGTCTGTTTTTTCTTGCGTCCATTTTTCTATTGGGATTTTTCATATTTTCCTTCCTGATTTGTAGGAACACATTATAAACAAAGGTGAGATCTTCTGGGCTGTATTTCAGAAGCTTGATTGTCCCATGAGATGTTAATAGGTGAAGTGAGGGAAAAAAGACTTCCGTGGTCAGATTTAACACATCATTTCCTAAACTTCATTGACCATGAGGACTTTTTTCTTTTCCTCACAGAACACGCATTGGCATGGTTCAGGACACTGGTGTTCTGAGAACTAACATTTGAGAAATTGTTCTGTAAAGGATACTAATGCTTTATCTGTTACATATGTGGCGTGATTCCCCCTCCTTTGCCAATCATTTGTCCTTTCCTCTACATGTTTTTTCCAAATAGCTTTTAATTCGTGTATTCAAATCTCTCAATATTTTCTTTTGTGGTAATACAGAAGTAGGAACCCTGAAGTCATACTCGTTTGCTTTGAATCCTGGCACTACCACTTGTTGGGACCTTTGGAAAATTACCCTCTCTGTGCCTCAATTTTACCATCTAGGAAATGAGAAAAACTAATGTTACCAAATAAAGTGGTTGTGAGGATTAAATTACTTGACACAAGTAAAGCATAAAGTATTAGATGTTGTTGATGATGATGGTGGTGGTTTACTTTTTGGATCATTTAGAAAGTCTCTCTCCTCTGTTGTAAAAAAAAAAAAAAAAATTGCCCATATTTTATTGTCATATTTTTATGGAAGTTGATTTTGATATGAGCTATGGACTAAATAATTTTCTCTTTTCCCCAGTGCTTAGATAGATTCTTCCATTGCAGTTAATTGATTAATGCTCTCCTCATCATATACTATACTTTCTTTTTCTGAGTCTTTCTCTTCTGCTCAGTCTATTCTGATACCAAGGCCCCTTCTTTCCTATTCCTTTTCAGAACATTCACAGCTACATTTGCCTAAATCAAGGGCACATGTTGGATTCTCTCCGGGAGTTGCCCCAGGAGACCCTTGGTAGTGGAGAGGGGCCTGCAGGGTGGGATCCACGTATCTCTGATACAGGTGAGAAATGTGGATCCTACAGACTGTGAATTTTAACTGACAGTGTGCCCTGTTCATCCCCACGTGCTGCTGAGGCCTGATGTTGAGGGACAGCCTGGGGACTCTCTCAGGAACATTTAAACTCCAGTGTTGTTCATCAAATCACAGAAAAGGTGAGATCCTCATACTCTACCTGGTCCCTCCCCTTTCTGCTGCACCAGTCAAAATGACCTCTAAATGACCAGAAAAGACTTGATTAGGGGCAGAGGAGATTCTAACCTGACACATCCTAAGCTATGGAAAGAGAGCCAACTGGTCTCAGTTGATAGGAAGATTTGATACTAGGAGGCTCCATGAAGGTGATACTGGAGCACCATTGAGGATGTTTCACTCTGAGCTGAGAGTCCTTGGGTTGCCTGTCAGGCCCAGCACAGCCTTCTTTTCTGCACCACATCATCTCTTGCTCACTTGGTTCCAACCACACTGACCTCTTTGTTGTTCCTCAAACATGCTCCCACTTTAGGGCATTTGCACATGGTTTTTCCTCTAGAATGTTCCTCCCCTCCCTCTGACACCCACATAGCTTGTTCCCATGGAACTTGAAGGCTTTTGTTCCAATGTCACCTTGTCAGTGACGCCATCCCTGACCACTCTATTGAAAGCTGTGCCTGGAGATCTTCAACCTTTCTTGCCCTGTTTTTCTCCACAGTGCCAGTCACTGTCTGACCATCTATTTCCTCATTGTATTGTTGATTGTCTCTCTCCCGTAGAATGTGAGCTTCGAAGAGTCTACCTTCTGTTTGGTTTCCTGCTGTACTCTCAACAGCTAGAACAGAGACTGGCATATATAGGACTCCACTATTGTTTGTAGATGGAAGAGAAAATGAGTGTATCAGTCAGGCAAAGTCACTTGCATAATACTTCATGATGTGTCCAGGCCCAGTAACAATAGCATGTTTTCTGAGAATGTAGGATGACTTAAAGGACTCTGGATTTTTTTTTTTTTTTTTTTTTTTTGAGACGGAGTCTCGCTCTGTCGCCCAGGCTGGAGTGCAGTGGTGCGATCTTGGCTCACTGCAAGCTCCGCCTCCAGGGTTCCCACCATCCTCCTACCTCAGCCTCCTGAGTAGCTGGGACTACAGGTGCCCGCCACCAGGCCGAGCTAATTCTTTGTATTTTTAGTAGAGACGGGGTTTCACTGTGTTAGCCAGGATGGTCTCGATCTCCTGACCTCGTGATCCGCCCACCTCGGCCTCCCAAAGTGCTGGGATTACAGGCGTGAGCCACCGCGCCTGGCCTGGACTCTGGATTTTCAAGCTAGCCTCTACAAATAAGATATCTCTAAAGTGGGGAGAAAGGCTGCTGATATGGTTTGGCTGTGTTCCCATCCAAATCTCATCTTGAATTGTAGCTCCCATAATTCCCACATGTCATGGGAGGGACCCAATGGGAGGTAACGGAATCATGGAGGTGGGGTTTTCCTGTGATGTTCTCATGATAGTGAGTAAGTCTCATGAGATCTGATGGTTTTATAAAGGGCAGTTCCCCTGTACACACTCTCTTGCCTGCTGCCGTTTAAGATGTCCCTTTGCTCTTCCTTCCTCCATCTTCTGCCATGATTGTGAGGCCTCCCCAACCATGTGGAACTGTAAGTCCATTAAACCTCTCTCCTTTATAAATTACCCAGTCTCAATTATGTCTTTATTAGCAGCATGAGAACAGACTAATAGAGCCGCATCTCTCAAAAGCGAGAACAGACATATGTCTGCGGTAACATCTTTTATTTGATGCCCTAGCTTCATTCCTGGGCTGCCACAGAGCCACTCAAAATGAAATTCAAATTCAAACAACAGTGAGACACCACCACACACCCACCAGTATGGCTACAATAAAAATGCAGAAAATACCAAGTGTGGGAGAGGATGGGGAGGAACTGAAACTCTCATACACTTTGAAAAACTATTTGGCAGTATCTTCCAAAGCTGCATGTGCACATATCATGACCCAGCATTTTCACTTCTGCATATCACCCAACAGAAACACCTACCTATGTCCAGCCAGAAGACAGGCAGGCACAACGTTCACAACAGCACTGTTTGTAAGGGCCAAAATCTGGAGCAAAAAATGGAGAAAAATAGTAAAATGGATGTGGTATATCCACACATATACTACACAATATATGAAATGCATGATCTATGACCACGTGCAATGATATAGATGAACTGAACAAACATAATGTTGCACCAAAGTCAGACACAAAATTGTATAAACTATGAATACGCTTCCATCAGTATAAGATCTATAAACAGTTAAAGCTATCCATGCTGCTAGAAATCCAGAGTGACTAGAAAGGAGGATTACGGAAGCTTTGGGATGCTGGTAATATTCTGCTTCTTTACCTGGGTTCTGGTTACACAGGAATATTTAGTTTTTGACGACCCATCAAGTTGTACACGTATATGTGAAAATCTCTGTCTATAAAAATGTTTTGAAAACTAGGTCCATATATCAGAACCACCAACTGGAGTTGCAGGCCACACATTTGCTAAAGCTGCTTGTTACAAAAAGCTGAAACTATTCCAGGATGCACTGCTCCAGCACTTGGGGTGGAGGTGGGGGGAGAGGAGGAGGTAGGGGGTGGGGAGGGAACTTTCTGACTCTGGCTGGGTCACACCTCTGAGATGCTGCAAGAACAAAGAACGATAGGGGCCAGGTGTTGATGGGAGAAGGTGACTGGTAGACAGCCTCGGGCTTTCTGAGGTATCTGAGGTCTTTGATGGCCTCAAGGCAAACACTGCCTCCTGTCAGGCTCAGAACAGTAAAGACTCTCCAGCCAGCCTTCCTGAGTGCCAACAACCACAGGACTATGCAGGTCTAATTTCTAACCAGACATGAAGGGAAGGAGAATGATCTCTGCTGATAAACCGAGTCTGGAAACTTTGTTACATAATGCAGTAGAAAAAAAGACAGGAGAGAGGGAAAAACATATGAAGTGGTTCTTAAGTAATTTCTAAGAAGGAAGCTGCAGCAGGAACTCTGGCTACATACCAGAGATCGCCCTTTTATTTCTTTCACTTAATAACATTAAACAGAAAAAGAAGGAATGGAAATTCAGGAACTTTAAGGTCCCACTAGGACCAGTGTAGAGGAGGATTCATCCTGCACCAGACCTATAGGCATGGACTATACCATGCCCATGGTGCCAATTAAGCTTTAAGGATCGCACTTGCTAGCATTGGAGAGGTTAGGGGGTCAGGGAGAGGTGGTACCTAAAGAAGGAAAAAGACGACTATCTGTGTTAGACCACTCTTGCATTGTTATAAAGAAATACCTGAGACTGGTGATTTATTTTAAAAAAAAAAAAAGAGGTTTAATTGGCTCACGGTTCTGCAGGCTTTACAGGAAGCATGGTTCTGGCATCTGCTCAGCTTCTAAGAGATTTCAGGAAACTTAAATCATGACGGATGGTGAAGGGGGAGCAGGCACATCACGTGGCAAAAGCAGGAGCAAGAGAGACAGAGGGTGTGGGGAGGGGAAGTACCACATATTTCTAAACAATCAGATCTCGTGAGAAGTCACTCACTATGGTAAAGACAGCAACATGCCATGAAGAATCCACCCACATGACCCAAACATGTCCCACCAGGCCCCACCTCCAGCACTAGGGATACAATTCAACATGAGATTTGGGCAGGGACAAGCATTCAAACTATATCACCATCCCGTAACATCCCATGGTTGTGGAAGGGAAGGGAATGGGCAAAATCGGTGGTTGAATTTTGTTGACAACCAAAACTTGGTGGACAACCCCTTTTTGGTATCCCAGTGGTAGAAGCCATTTGGAGAAGGTTGGGAAGTTGAATCAGCCCAGGATTTGTGTGGTCTCCAGCCTTCCAGGAACAAGATCATGCTGGACAAAAACTTCAGACCTCCACCCACAGGATCTAGAAAGGCCAGGATGGAAGAAGCCACAAGGAAAGGTGATACTTAGAGCTCAGTGGTGCTGGTTAGGGAGTCTTTAAGGACACTTGAGAGCCAGCATCTGTGCCCTCATCCTGGCTTCAGATTCTGTGGCCTAAGTGCTAAAACCTCCCGCCCACTCCTACAGATGTGAATCAGAGTCAGGGAAAAACTGGGGGTGGGTGGTGGGAGTCAGAGAAGAGAAGAGCACACCAAACCCAGGGTGTTATGTGAGAGGGAGCTGGATCCATAGGGCCTGCTCTGCATCTGCAAGTCCAGATGCAATTGCAACATACTTGGGCAGTTAGCATCGCTACCTGTGTGCAGAAGGCTGCACAAACAGGAAGAGGAAATATTCAAGCACTGGCTCATTCATTTTAACTCCAGAGAGTGTCTAAAACAGATCCCCAAGAGCACGGAAAGTTTCAGATTTGTAGCCAAGCAGATAAAGATGTGGCTAAGGAGGGTATTCCAAGCCAGATGCCAAGTGTATGCCCTCTGTGAGTGCAATGTGCATTGCCCGTGGGCCTAGAGCATTCTAGAATAGATATGCAAAATACATGACCACTTAGGGAAAGTTGAGATGAGTCACTCTTTCGAAGTGTAACCATTTAAAACATCACACTTAGTATCTTTGAGCCCCATAGCACATGCACTGTGAAGAATAAAAATTCAGATAAAATTTAGACTTGCATGAACAATTGTTTTTTTTTTTTAAATAGACACCAAAGGAAACTCAAACCCAAATTCTAGATTCAGAATGCCCAACACTGCTTACCAAAGACAATGGTTTTCGGTGCAGGTTTTAAAGAGTGGTAAGTATTAGATTCAGATGCTAAGCGGCACAAGGAGAAGACAGTTTTGCTGCTCACTCAGTGGGTTTTCTCAGTTTTAGACAAAGGCCACAAGGGATCTTGGGGGGCTCCAGACACTATCTAGTAATTGACAAAAATGATGATCATGATATGAAATACCTGGAGTGCTAATTTCTTTAGAAACCAAATTATATAAGACATTTGAGGCATGTGAATTTTCATCCTCAAAGTTCAGAACTGCCTGGAAGAATCAGAGTTGATATTGTTCATTTTTAAATACTGTCCAAGTTCTGCTAGATGGCTAGCATCATAATGGGGTAAGAGCAGATCCTGAATAGATCTTTCCTAGCACCCTTAGCCGTTTCCCATGAACCTTAGAGAATCAAAGACCTATAGGCTTAGTGGATACTAAGGGAGATTTGAAGATAACAATGCCATGAAGGCGAAGCCCTTCTCCTACCTGACCCAAGCATGTCAGGCCAGAGACAGTAAGAAAAGGCACCAGAAAAGGCATTCCATGGATAAAAGAGAAGCCAGGGCCCTCCACCCTTTTGAACTCTTTGAAAACTGGAAGGGAAGGCCTGTAAGCAGATGCTCGGACCCTCATGATCTCTTTCAGCCAGGTTCTTGCACTATATCAGTTGATGAAGTCCTTTCCTTCAGTTTAAACACGTGGACTCCTGTACTGAGGGCTCAGGAGCTGTGCTTTCTGACATAGCAGGAAGATATCGGGAAGGTAGCTAAATTCTACTGGCAGAAGCTTAAACTATGTGAGATCTAATATCAATATCCTGTTTACAGATCAGAGCCATTGGCACATAGTTAGGCAGTGAGACACCAATTCTAGGAGGTGTGTACACAAGGTGGAGGGGTGATCCACAGAAGCCTTCCCTCTGTGTTCTCCGGGGCCAAGCAAGATATGACAGGGAAGTAGAGGGTGGTCGTTTTGGTTATACAGATGCTGCATCTCTTGAAGGAGTCAGAGGCACGTGAGATTCCCAGGGTCCTAAGGGATCTGAGTTCCTTTATGCTGGAAAGCTCGAGCTTTCCAAGATAAGACCAATGGTAGCTCTCACTTATGTGGCTCTGGTAAACCTAACTGCTCCAGCCAGGAGGGACGAGATGGAAGCTCAGCATAGGAGGTGGTCAAGGAAAGAAACCTAGGACCTCTGAGGTTGAACTAGTGTATTTTTTTTTTTTCAAGTAAATCTGAATTTTGCATTGAGATGGGCACAGATTAGAACAGCTTAAGGGTGTATTATTAAAACGAGTGCTGAAATATTCTCTATGAAGACACTTTCCCCCAAGAATACTGTGGTATGGTTTTGAAGACCTCATAAGGCTTGGGATGGAACATAGTATGTGACTGTTGCAATGCTTTACACCTTCTGGAAATCTGTAACTGGAGGGCAGAACTCTGGTGGAGGGTTCCACTTATAAGTCTCACCCTAACAGTGTTGGTGGTACTTAAAATAATAAATTGAAAAAAATTATATTAAGTTCTCTAAACTGAAATTATGAAACATTAGTCACCATCCATACCTGTGAGCATTATCCCTGTACCTTTTCCTTGTCTCCCCTGGGGATCTCAGAGAGGCCTCCCTTGTTTTTCAAGTGAATCATATAGCAGTTTATTCCTTGATCTCTAGTTCCACAGTTCCTCTCCCCACTTCCCTCAGTATCTTTATTTCCCTTCAAATTTCACTTTACGGGTCCCTTCATCTGATCAGTGAGTTTCTTGCCAAACATATTTTAAGACCTTCTGGAAGTACCTTGCCAATAACCCATTGCCACATCATTTTTTAAAATGTTGCCAACTCTTCATTATTCTCCATATTCTCTTTTCGATTTCAAGGATAACAAGATCAATCAGTGTGGATGTAACCTGTGTTTCTCAAAGCCTCTCTGGACTAGGGTTTTAAAAGAATCACACTAAACCCTTAATTACTCCCCTTTTCTTGTTCTCCCTTCTCTGCTCTTGTCCTGGAAGAGAGATCATGACAAGGGATCGCTCATAGTGAAGGAGCCACTCCTTGGCTGGCAAGAGGCTCTCCTAATCCACTACAAACAATTAGTCTCAATCCTGGCTTTCAAATAGAAGCACCTGGGGAGCTTTTAAAAAGATGCTGATGCCTGGGTCCTATCCCACACCAATTAAATCAGGAACTTTTGGGATGAAGCCCTAGGGTTGATATTTTTTTAAAACTCTGCAGTGTGATTCTAATGTGCACTCAGTTTCAAAGCACTGTTACGAGCCGCAGTTAGCCATGATCCTTTGTTGAGCATCTATTTGCAGCCAGATGTCAGCCCACACAATCAGGGCATAAAGGAGCAGCACAAGGATTCTCCAATCAAGGTATTCAATTCTCCCACTCACTGCTTCTTGCCTGCTTTCCCTCCCCCACTCTGAGCCAGGGCTTCTATCACTAAAGCAACTCCTAAGAACACAGGGACGCTCTCTACCCCTTGCATGAACTCCTCTGCAAATCTCTTAGGCGTTAGCACTTCAATCACTATCATTCATTCAGAAAATGTAAGTCACCTTTTTTGCTTTGAGTTAATCATTTCCCATTTTCCCAGGTGATTCAGAAATCCAGTGCTCACTAACAATGAGTGGGTAGACACGTGGGCCTGCAGACCTGCCTCACTGTTCCATTAACAGCAGAACACACTTTGAGAGGCAACTGACGATGGAGCCATCAACAAAAGCAGTATTTTTCCAATCATAAAAAAAGAAGTCTGTTTCTGAAAACACAGTTTGATGTGTTTATATTTCATGCAGTGTTAAAATGCTCAGTCGGTTCTAACCTTGTTTGCATTAATCCTCTTTTTGGAATTTGCACATTTGTTTTCAAAGCATTGGGTTGGAGCATTTTGCTGCTGCATGGAAATCGTATCAGCAATCGTACTCAGAACATGAAATGAACCTGCACATAGAGCCCACGCAATTTTAATGTCTGCTAACCAACTGATAAGCACATAGGAAGGGCATAAAAGAATTAGAATAGAGAGCCATTGAGCCAACAAAGGTTCACTTTTTAAGAATCATCACCTTCTGAGGTTACTGGTTAGTACCCTCAGCACCCGTTGCAGCAGAAGCTAATTCATTCATTCACACATTCAAGAAATTTTTCCTTGGACATCTACTGTATGCCAGGTATGATTCTATGAGTTAGGGCTAGACTAAGGAATAAAACACAGTCTCAGCCCCCAAAGTCTACGGTCTTCAACTGATCATATAAACAAATAATAAGCTTTGCAAAAGCTTCTCCTCATTGGTATGCTCTTCTCCCATCTCTTTGTCTGGCTAAATTCTATTCAACCTGCTAGATCTTGAGTAAAGTATTTCTTTATCTAAAACAAGGGTTCCCAATCCCCAGGCCATGGACCAGTACCAGTCTGTGTCCTATTAGAAACCAGGCTGCACAGTGGGCGTGGTGGCACACGCCTATTATCCCAGGACTTTGGGAGGCAGAGATGGGTGGATCACCTGAGGTCAGGAGTTCAAGACCAGCCTGGCAAACATGATGAAACCCCATCTCTACCAAAAAGAGAAAAATTAGCTGAGCGTGATGGCAGGCGCCTGTAATCTTAGCTACTTGGGAGGCTGAGGCAGGACAATCACTTGAACCTGAGAGGCGGTGGTTGCAGTGAACTGAGATTGTGCCACTGCACTCCACCCTGGGTGACAAGAGTGAAACTCCATCTCAAAAAAAAAAAAAAAAAAGAAAGAAAGAAAAGAAACCAGGCTGCACAGCAGGAGGTGAGCATTACCACTGAGCTCCACCTCCTGTCAGATTAGCAGTGGCATTAGATTCTCACAGGAACGTGAACCCTATTGTGAACTGTGCATGTGAGGGGTCTAGGTTGCATGTTCCTTATGAGAATCTAATGCCTGATGATCTGAGGTAGAACAGTTTCATCCTGAAACCATCCCTCCCCTTGATCATCAGTGGAAAAATTGTCTTCCAGAAAACTGGCCCCTGGTGCCAAAAAAAGTTGGGGGCTGCTAATCTAGAAAATGCTCCTTGACATCTCAAGTTAAAGGTAGGCATCCTTTCTAGGTATTTCCATAGCATCAGTGCTTACTCCTATCTGAGGACTTTGCACTTGTATTGTAATTACTTGTTGAATTATTTATATCCTCTCACTAGGCAATGAGCTACTTAAGGACAAGAGCTATGTCATGTCCATCTTTATATCCCCAATGACTAGCACTATGCCTAGCACCTATTAGGAACTCAATAGATAATTGTTGAATGAATAAGTGAAAGAGTGATTGAAGTATTCATAGGGTATTATAAGAACACAGAGAAGAGACACCTAAAGAGACTTCCTGGGAGAGGTAGCTGCTAGGGGAAGTTATAAATGGTTAAGTCTGAATTATCCAGGATTAGGCTGGTTGGACAGTAGAGAGAGACATTCCAAGCAGAAGGATAGCATGATAAAAAGAAACCCACAAAAAAAAAAAAAAAAAAAAGAGGCATGCCAGAAAATGCCCAGCAACACGTGGAGAGGGCACATGCTAAGGCAGCCACAAGGTCATGAGGGATGGAAGGTTCCAACCAAACAAGACTCAAACTCCATTCTTCCCTTTGTTCCCATCCAAATAAAAGAATGAAGACACAGATTGGAGAAGTCCTAGAAGCTGATCTCCAGGATTTCCATACTTGTTGCCAACATATTACATAGTCCCCAAGTCACAAACCATGCCAAAAACTCTCCTTTGACACAAGAACTATGTCTTACCCTGCCCTGTGAGGTTCAGTGCATGGAACCCTCCAGGGGAAAGGTGCCAGGTCGTCATCTTAATACACTTCTTGCAGAAGGTTTCTGTCTCTTATTACAAATGGTGGTAAAACACCTTGTTCGCTTTGGTAGGCCCAGTTTTCCTCTGCCCAGCTTCTTCCTAAAACCTAGCTCCTTTCGTTCAACCTGAGAAACCCTTAGGAGAGCATATTGCCTTATTTATCCTTACTCTGCTGTTTTTTGTTTTTTTGTTTTTTGAGATGGTGTCTCACTCTGTTGCCCAGGCTGGAGTGCAATGGCATGATTTCGGCTCACTGCAACCCCTGCCTCCTGGATTCAAGCAATTCTCCTGCCTCAGCCTCCCAAGTAGCTGGGACTACAGGTGTGTGCCACCATGCCCGGCTAATTTGTGTATTTTTTAGTAGAGACAGGGTTTCACAATGTTGCCTGGTCTCGAACTCCTGACCTCCAGATCCACCCCACTCCACCTCCCAAAGTGCTGGGATCACAGGTGTGAGCCACCGCACCAGGCCCATTGTCTTTTTAAATATGAATTTCAGTGATTTCATCATTTACATTCAATGCAACCAATGTCCTATTTAAGGTGATTCCAGAGCTTCAGTAAAACATCTCTGATTACCCACTTCAAGTAAGAAATTCTAAGAAGATCAGCTGATAGAGTTCAGTCATTGATTAATTCAACAACTATTTAACACATCTGTGTCAAGCACTATGCTGGAGTCTGGAAATTTAAAGATGAATGAGAAATGGTCTCTACCCTTAAACCGTCTGCAGTGTGGAGGAAGCTCTAGGATGGGGAAATTGCTTATGTGGGGAAGTGCTGAGGCCACTGCTGACCTGCCTAAGCCAGCACTTCAGGTTTATGCAGGTTACTGGATCAGCAGCACAAGCATCACCTGGGAACTTGTTAGAAATGCACATACTTGGGCTTTTCGTACAAACCTAAGGAATCAGAATAAGAGAGTGAGGCCCAGCCACCTAGTTTTTAACAGGCCCTCCCAGGAATGCTGAGGCTCACTTTGGTTTGGGAATCTCTGGTCTAAGCTCTGTTCTGAATCACACCAGGCCAATATGGAGGGTGATTAGCCATTCCCAGCATTCTTCTCTACGATCCCCCCTTCTCCTTTCAGGATATTAATGGGAAACATCAATCCAGAGTGACCACCCAAAATGAAGTAAAAATACTATTTTCTCACATAATGGCAACACATGACACCATTCCCAAATCACAGAGATGGTTTTATGAAGATCAGTATGGTATGGACTAAACCGACCAGAGTCACATCAGCATCAACAGGAGGGAATCAGAAAGGATAATATCATCATTGTCGCATGCATTAGTCTGTTCTCACACTGCTATGAAGACACATCCGAGACTGAGTAACTTATGAAGAAAAAAGGTTTAACTGACCCATAGTTCCACATGGGCTCTGGAAACTTACAATTGTGGCAGAGTGCAAACGGGAAGCAAGGTACGTCTTTCATGGCAGCAGGAGAAAGAGCCACAGGGGAAACCGCCATTTATAAACCATCAGTTCTCGCGAGCCCTGCCTCACTATCACGAGAACAGCATGGGGGAACCGTCCTCATGATCCTCCCAATAGCCCCCAATCACCTCCCATCAGGACCCTCCCTCCACCACGTGTGGATTACAATTCAAGATGAGATTTGGGTGGGGACACAGAGTCAACCCATATCGTCTTCATTCTCCCCCCTGGCACTTGAAGGGAAAAAAGAATCACATGAGCTTGACTATTCAAAAAAGAAGCAGGAGCTCCAGTTATTTCAGTTCATGGGAATGGAAAAGGGATAAACCGAAACAATAAACTTGAATGCTTAGGAGCATAAAGGCAAGGAGAAACGAGATCACAATCTTGGCCTCTGAGTTCTACAACCCTATGGTTGTTTTAAACAAATTAAAGCAGATTGCTTTCTTTCTGGAGTTCTAGTGAAACAGATCTTGCCACCAGCAGACCCTTCCAAGTTCCTGGCCGCAGTTTATTGGCTCATTGCCACGTGTCATTAGTGACCTATTTTCGCTGCTGTGAAATCGGCCGTGTCTGAAGTCCCCTGAATCAGCAGTTTCTCCCTCCACTCACCGGCTCCAGGCTGGCAAAGCTGACACCAGTGTCACAGAAAATGCAACCCACTGCCCTCTCCCCAAAATGTGGGGAGAGCACGGTTTTGCTATGAAGATGTCGGCTTTGACCTGAGGCTGACTTGAGAGCCCAGCTGTCATGTCTCTTCCAAATAAGCTGCTGAACATGGAATTATCTTGGCTGAATAATTAATCAGGACTAAAAATAACCCCAAACTGCCTGGGCTTTGCTTAAATCCTACACAGGTGAGAGAAGTAGTTTTTTGTTTTGTTTAACGTAATTGCTAAACCCATATTTTGAAAGGCTCTGCACCAAAATATGAAAATAATTACCCAACATGCCAATTTGGGAGGTAATTCACAGTTAATCTGGCTCTCTTAAAAAAAAATGCCACCTTTTGAATTGCACATTGACTTCAGATTGTCAGTTCTTCGTGGTTATGAAAAGCAACCGAGAGTTGTACTCAGAATTTTCTAAGAATACCTTCAAACACAAATCCATGGGGAAAAAATATATCCGTTGGTATAAAGAGCTACGAAAGAGAGCCTGTTACTAGGCAGATTAGACAGTGAGTCAAGTTCCACAAGAGGGCGCTCTCCCTATGCTTCCTTCTCAAAGCTGAGGGCGCTGCGTTTCGCCCCGGCCTTGGCTGCCCTTTCCTTTGCCCTTGTGCAAAGATGTGCTCCCAAGAGCGAATGCTCAGTGTCCTGTGGAATGCTACTCCTGTGACCACTTTCTGATTGAGATCATCAGGCAAATGTTATCTCTGTAACATCAGAGGAGCAACTTCAAATGAAGAGAAATCAAGCAAAACATTAAAAATACAGAGGAAAGAAACAAATACATCTAAACTGCCTGCTCTCCATGGTGATCTAGCTTTGTGTGTTCATTTTCTTGATACTGCTGTGATAAAAATAGGATGTGATGAAATGAATTACATCCATCACAGCAATCTTGTGTACAGACCGAATCTCAGACCCAGATGTGGCTCCAACTAACCAGTGACCATGAGCAGGGCCCAGGTGTATTCTGGGAGGCTGCTCACCCTCCGTGCCATTTCTTTCCTTCCCATAGGCACAGCCTCACCTTGCGTTGAAGACAGATTCTACGAATCTGCCTCTCATCCTAGATGGCCACTAGGCAACTCCACTGGGACCATTTCTTCCTGCTCTATGCTCCCGTGACCTTCATTCATACTCCCTCTTCCTCTGCTGGAAACCTACTTCTTTTACCTCCTCAAAGGTAAAAGGACCAGCTGGTGAACAAAAGAATAAATTTGCTCTATCTAAAGAGAAACATTAGAAGAATGGAGGAAAAATTGATGCAAGGCAGATGACTTGGGCTCATCATAAAGCACTGAGCAGTCAGTAGAACATTAAGAACAGACTTCTATTCCCTACCACAGACATACCCATCTGCATACCTGAATGCTGAGACCAAGCCTCACCAGACGCCAGCGGCATAAATGAGAGGAGTCACTTACCCTCTGAGGCTCAGGCTTCTTAACTGGAAAAAAAAGATAATAAAAATATCAGCTCAGTTGGGCGTAGTGGCTCATGTCTGTAATCCCAGCACTTTGGGAGGCCAAGGCGGGTGGATCACCTGAGGTCAGGATTTCGAGACCAACCTGGCCAACATGGTGAAACCCCATTTCTACTAAAAATACAAAAATTAGCTGGGCGTGGTGATGCATACCTATAGTCCTAGCTACTCAAGAGGCTGAGGCAGAAGAATCGCTTGAGCCCAGGAGGCGGAGGTTGCAGTGAGCTGAGATCACTCCACTGCACTCCAGCCTGGGTAACAAAGCAAGACTCCCTCTCAAAAAAAAAAAAAAAAAAAAAAAAAAGCCTAATGAATTGTCAGTCTCAAGTCAGTGGGTAGCCAGTGGGTGACCTGGTAATGTAATCATTCTGTGAAAGAGAGGGTCCATAGAATACAACGAATGTGTGATCTTGTTACTTCATTTTCTGTGATGTGGGTTGAATAAGAGTCACAAAGAATAAGAGAAGAGCTGTGGTTGTTGGTACAGAAATAAACACTGTTCATCTTGAAACTCTCACCTCGTCCCCGGAAGTATCCAATAGAATTTACTGATGTATATTTCCTACCCAGTGTAGTCAGTTAATGTGTAATAAAAATGCTGAAGTCCACAGCTTAAATTATTAAAATTCTAGCAGGTATACCAGGTCCTGCTTGGAAATGCATGCAAATCTCTTCATTTGAATAGTTGATTTAATATCATTAGTTCCACCCTATATCCTCTGGTTAGATCTCAGCTCTAATGAAGCCTCAGGAGCTGATGGTATTCCCTTACAGTCTTGTTAGTTTTAGAGAGAAAACTCTCCCCACAACCACAAAAGTCTTCTCCTAAGCCCTTAACCTAGATATGTCACAAGGAGCATGAAGCATCATCACTCCTGGGACAATGACCCTAAATCCTTGTCCCACTGAGATAGTAGCCCTATGTTCCTGTCAATAGGAAACCCTTGGTCATTTGTTGTGGACCAAGAGGAGGCTGTGGCCAAAGGAGGTTAGGAGGAAAACCTGGTTTGGCAAAAATGATGCAGAACAGGGACTTGCCAGACAGTAAGGGTAAAAAGAAAATGACTTCTAACTGGTTATGTGGCTGAAAGTCAAGGTGCAGTTGCACCTTGTGGCCTTTGGCTCTCCAGAGGCAGGAAAGAGGATAAAAAGGTAGTGGAAATACCTAGAAGATGAGACCTGAGACCAGCAGAGGCAGAGAGGTCTTTCTGGCTTTCTTTGGGAGAGTAGCATTCCTCATTTCTCAACTCTGTGCTCCCTATGACTTCTGTTTAACTTCTGTCAAAGTACTTGTCACCCCACATTACTCTTTCCTATTTGTCTATGTTCCTCAGTAAACTTCAAGCTCCACGTGAGCCAGAACCAGGTTTGCTTTGTCCATAATGATGAATAAACTTGTATCCCCCAAACTGATTACAGTCTAGGTTCATAGTAGATGCTTAATAAAAATGTCTTAAATGAGTAAATGAATGCTGTATGCAAAGGTTAGCCCTGAAGGAGAAATGAGCAACATTCTAATGGAGATGTATGTGGCACAGAACTTGGAGATCAAAGTCAACCTCTTGGGTGGACTTCAGGGATGGGTTTTAAACAAAGAGGCAGGAAGATCCATAGCATTACTTGGGGGATGAATAAGACTCTAGAAATGAGTTGGCCCAGAAATTTGGGGTACAAGCAATACTCACGTTGTTTGATATGAGTTACAGAGTATTTTCTTCTATTTACTACTTTCTTAAATTTAATTATGTGATAAAAAGTGATCACTGTGTGTATTAGTCGTTTTCATACTGCTATAAAGAACTACCTGAGACTGGGTAATTTATAAAGAAAAAGGTTTAATCGATTCACCGTTCCACATGGCTGGGGAGGCCTCAGGAAACTTACAATTATGGCAGAAAGTGAAGGGAAAGCAAGGTATATCTTATGTGGCAGAAGTTAAGAGAGAGAGTAGGGGGAAAATACCACTTTTAAACCATCAGATATGAGAAGTCCTTCACTATCATGAGTACAGCAAAGGGGAGATGGCCCCCATGATCCAATCACCTTCTGCCAGGTTCCTCCCCCAACACGTGGGGATTACAATTTGAGATGTGATTTGGGTGGGGACAGAATGGAACCATAGCACTGTGTATTTCAAATACTTCAGAGATGATGGGCACATAAGGGAAAAAGAATAGAGGGGGGACAATTTCCCTCAGGTGTCTGGAAGAACTTTCACAAAAACTAACTCATAGGTTGTTCTACAAGAGGACGGATAGCTCTTAACACCTAGTAAATAACTTCTCTATCTGAAGTCTGCTTCTCTTTCTCTGATGTTGTTGATTTGTAAAGGGGTTTTGCTCCATCCCCCATTCTCCTTGATTAAGCTCATCTGTGAACACCAGGAGGCTGGTCTGCTCACCCCTACACAGGTGTCCTTTCTACTTTTTTTTTGCGGGGGGGGGACAAAGTCTCGGCTCACTGCAACCTCACTTCCTGAGTTCAAGTGATTCTCCCACTTCCGCCTCCCCAGTAGCTGGAATTACAGGTGCACGCCACCATGTCTGGCTAATTTTTTGTATTTTTAGTAGAAACGGGGTTTTGCCATTTTGGCCAGGTTGGTCTTGAACTCCTGACCTCAGGTCACCCACCTGCCTCGGCCTCCCAAAGTGCTGGGATTACAGGCGTGAGCCACCACGCCCAGCCCAGGTATCCTTTCTTAGATGGACTTTACATCAGTCCCACTATCAGGCCCCAAACTAAGGTCAGTGTCTTAAGATTTGAAAGTCAATATGTCTATTAGTACTACTTAAGGGGAATAATTGTGTGCTACTTTTGGCTTCAGTAAGTACTGTAGGCATATCACAGCAAAGGCTTTAGAGGCTTAGAGAGAAATCGAGATAATTGCGCAAAGGTGGTGACTTAAAACCAGCTTTACAATCTATGTTATTCTCTTAACTGGAGAGAATCCTGTAAAAGGGGGCAGTTAGGAGAGAAGCAGATAGCCTATGTTCTTGAACCTGTGAGCACTCACTGGTGATACGGTTTAGAGAGTAGAAAACTGGACTACCCATCTGGACACCCAGCTGCTGTCAACTTCAGCAAAGCAAAGTTTGGCTTCCCAGCAAGCTAGAGAGGCCTTTTCACCCTTGCGCTTGATGTTCCCTTAACACAGAATGCTCTGTCCCAGACCTGTCTATGGCTGGCTCCTCCTTCTTCCCAGGTCTCAGCTGAAATGCAGCTTCCCCAGAGAGGCCTTCCCAGATAGTCCCCTCCCTGGTCATTCTCTATCATGTCGCTGTATTTCACTCATGGCACTCATCACCATCCAAAGCTGTCTTTCCATGTACTTGTTTATTTGAATATTCATTATGTCCTTTTGCTCCACAGATAGATAAGATCCATAAAAGCAGGGACCCTGTCTCTCTTGTTCACTGTTTTATTACAAGCACTTCAAATAGTGTCTGACACATAGTAGGACCTCTATCGCTGTGTACTGGATGTATGAATAAATGAACGAATGAATGAGTAGCCCGAATATGGGGCTCAAGATGGCACTGAGAAAAGTGCTGTCCCATCATGAATAGTGTAGGTTTTATCTCTTGAAGAGGATATGAGCATTTTCTAAAGGAAAGGAGATAGGGAACAAGGAAGATATCTGTATCATTGGAAAAGATCTTTTATTTCCATATTGAAGCACTAACACGTCCTCCCCCACATGCATTTCTGCATGTGGGTGACATGCCAGAAGGCAGGCAGGGAGGGGCAGGCATTAAAGAACTAACAAACTCACCAAGTTATCACTGTGGTTTTAAAGTCGGGTGATTAAAAAGAACAAATGTTGGTGAGGAGGTGGAGAAAAGGAAACCCTAGTGTGCTGTTGGTAGGAATGTAAATTGGTATAGCCCTTATGGAAAATAGGATGGAGGTTTCTCAAAAACCTAAAAATAGAACTACCATATGACCAGGAAATGAAATTGGTAACTCAAAGAGATATTTGGACTCCCATGTTCATTGCGGCACTATCTACAATAGCCAAGATATGGAATCAACCTAAGTGTCCAAAACAGATGAATGGATAAAGAAAATGTAGTATTTATACACAGTGGAATTTGATTTAGCTTTTAAAAAGAAGGAAACCCTGTCATTTGTGACAACATGGCTGGACCTGGAAGACATTATTTAAATGAAACAAGCCAGACACAAAAAGAAAAATACTGTATAATTTCACTTATATGTGGACTCTAAAATAGTCACACTCACAGAAGCAGAGACATAGTGGTTACCATGGGCTGGGGGGAGGGAGACATGGGGAGGTGTTGGTCAAAGGGTATAAAATTTCACTTATGAAAGATGAATAAGTTCTGGAGATCTACTGTGCAATGTAGTGCCTACAGCTAACAATATGATATTGCATACTTGAAATTTTCTAAGACAGTAGATCTTATATTGAGTGTTCTTACCACAATATAATAATAATAACAAATGCATGGGAGGGAACTTTGAGAGGTGATTGTTTATATCTACAGGCTTGATGGTTTTATGAGTAGACACTTATCCCCAGACTCACTGAGTTATTTACATTAAATATGTACATGTTTTACATGTTAGTCATACCACAATAAAATGATAATAGATAGATAGATACACAGATAGATAGATAAAGTGGGGTGTTTACACACAGCTCACAAAAGGCAGAGAATGGCTTTGTTTTACCATTTGAGTGCAGTGAGAGAATATAATTAAAGTGACCAAAAATCCCTGGGAATTTATTCAATTCTTTTGAACAATGACCATCCATGGGAAGGGAAGTCCCATCCATATCAGGCAAGGGGACACCAGCAAGCTTAATCATCTTGCATTTAAATGCTTTCCATCTATCCTTAGCGCTCAACACACAATACAAAGACAGCCTTCCACACTGGGACCCTCTCCACCCACAGCACGCGCCCTCTGACCTGCTTTCCAAGCAGTGGTGGTGGCCTGCCTCTGTCCTGATGCACCCCTGCCATGGCCCAGTTCTCTCTCAGTACATTTGTCTGGCAGAAGGATTAAGGGTGTCCATCATGGCTGCTAAACAGTACAAAGCTAATGCCCTATTATAAAATTACTTTCACATATATAGGATGCAATGGTTCTAATGAGGGGAAAGGCATGCTAAGAACAATTACCCCACCTTAGATTAGCTTAGTACTTTATACGGTTGACAAAGCTTTTTTACCAAAATCATCTCATTTTAATTTCAATCCTCATCACTGAAATTCATGTTAAAAAAAAAAGAGCAGGTATTTTTCCATCATCATTTTGTAGAGGAGGAATCTAAGGTCAAAACAGGTGAATGACTTGTTCCTGGTCACAGAGCTGGGAGGACCCAGGTCTCCTTGTCTCCAAATGCACTATTAAAAGCCAAGTTTATGTGGAAAGATCCATGGCTGACACCCTTCTTGTTACAACTTCATTGTCCATATGTAAAGCTTTCTGCAGATACAGAATAACTTATTTTATAATTTTATTGTGTTGGATCAGGGTCAAAGGCCGGACAAGCTTGTCACTGGAGGCAATTATTGAACAATGACAAGAAGGAAGGAGGCAAAGAAGAAAGGAAGGAAGAAAAGTCTTCCTTTTTAAGGGATCAGGCTGGCTAAACAGCACATCCATATCCTCTATATGAGAATGAGAGCAGAATAGGGACCACTACAGTTGACTGTCCCCCAGTAAGTACTATGAGCATAGCAGTTTGGAACTGACATGGGCCTTGGAGATCATAATAAGCTGTGTGGCTTTGCTTGCTAAGTTACTCATGCTCACTGCCACATCAGCTGATCTGAACTCACATTCCCATACACAAACATTGAAAACAAATACTTTCTGGACTAAAAATAAAGTACACATAACAGTCTGTTTAAGTGAATCATCCCTCCTTGGGAAGCTAAAAACGGGTGGGAGGGGAGCAGTCCATAGGCTGCAGATGGGACGGGTGGCAGTGTGGACAGAGTCTCTCTTTGATCCTCTGAGAATTCCCCAGTTGAAAATGCTGTGGGGAGATGAATCCTCCTCTCAGAATACAGGCTGCATCTGACCTTCCTCCTTTGAGTGTTAGCTTCAGCTCATACACTCTGTCTCTCTGTCTCTCTCTCATTCTCTATCTCTCTGTCTCTCTCTCTCTCTCTGGCTCTCTCTCTCTCTCTCTCTGCCTGTAAATAACTTATTCTAGAATAGAATTGTGGCTGAGGTAGGGGAGGCTGGAAAGTCCCAGCCTGGGGTTATGCAAGGAACTTTATTATTTCCAGTAATGTTAGGAGTTGGCTAAATGGTCTGCCAAAGAGCCTTGTTCCTTTTCCTCCTGGCTTCCATCACATGTTCATTCATTTATTCCAGGATTGATGTATTGTGTAAACACTCACTGATAGGTTCCATAGGTACACATATGAATAAGAAAGAGTCCCTACTGTCCGTCCAGAAGCTCTACTCCAGTGAAGAGGAGCAGCCTTTGGGAGAGATGCAGGAAATGAGGCTGGAGGGTGGTGCGGACAGGGCAGAATGGCCTCATATGCCACTCTGAGGAGTTCGCACTTGATCCTACTGGTCAGGTGAGGATTTCCCGGACTTTGGCATGGGAAACTGTATTTTTAAAAGAATTTAATTAAACATTCTTGGCATTGACAACTCACTTTTACTATATTATTTAAACATATGCAAATATAAAACATGTTAAAAATAACTTTACATGAATTAAATTTAACAGCGTTTAACTGAGCAATAAGCAATTTGTGAATCAGGCAGCCCTCGGAAGCAGAAGAGGTTCAGAGAACTCAGTCCACAAGGTTGGACGGGCAGCCTTATGGACAGGAAACAGAAGTGAGATACAGAAACAGCTTGATTGGTTACAGCTCAGTGGTTGCCTTATTTGCACATGGCCTGATCAGTTGGTAGCCTGTGATTGGCTGAGACTTTACTCCTAGTTAGGCTTTCAGTTTGTGTATGTACTAAGTTAGGTTGTAGTTTGTTACCTAGGCACTCAAGTTGGGGAGGCATTCTCAGACAAAATTTAGTTTAACAATGGGGTACAACTTCCCAATGTGTATATCTTAGGCAATTATAAATCCAAAATAATTATAATGTAAAACCAATTAAATGCAAATTAACAAAATTCATTTAATGCAACGAATATTACTGAAACAAAATGTCCGCTGCCCAGGAATGTGGTACTGACTATAAGCATGTGGAATATTTTCAATGCAGGTTGTCTCCATGATGTGCTGAGCAATGACTCAGTAATCTCACTCCTCCCTAGTCAAACTAGCATGGAGCCAACCATTCAAAGAGGCTGTGGTGATGTCACATGGCCAGCACTTCCCTTGTCTATATGTTGAGTTTGATTCCGGGGTAATTTTTTTTTGTTTTTTCTGTTACCCAGGCTGGAGTGCAATGAAGTGATCTCAGCTCACTGCAACCTCCACCTCCTGGGTTCAAGTGATTCTTGTGCCTCAGCCTCCCGAGTAGCTGGGACTATAGGCACATGCCACCATGCTCGGATAATTTTTATATTTTTAGTAGAGATGGGTTTCACCATGTTGGCCAGGCTGGTCTCAAAATCCTGACCTCAGGTGATCCACCCGCCTTGGCCTCCCAAAGTGCTGGGATTACAGGCATAAGCCACTGTGCCCAGCCTGTCTCCAGGGTAATTTTAAATGCAAAGGCAGTTGTAAAGACAAATCAACTGGCAGCATTTGGTTATACAGTCATCCAATGATCTAGAAAATGCTTCTATTTACATTTTAAGCTGTCCTTGAAATTAAAGTATTTTTTTTAAAGTTTCTGATGATACCATCAGTCCCAAGAGTACATCACTGAAGCCCTTAGCATGCAGTTGGAGGAAATATTATGTAAGTGCTAGGGGCCTGCAATGGACAGATTTTGGGCAAGGAAGTGACATGATCAGATTTTCATATTAAAGCAATTACACAAGGGGCAGTATGATGGATGGAGTAGAGGAGAGAAAAACTCAGAGTAAGGAGGCCACTTGGGAGACAAGTACAGTAATTTAGGCAAAAGATGATGAATGATCTAAACAAAGTCAGTGTGAGCGATGAGGCATGAGAGAATAGACTAGAAACGTTTGTAAGAGGCAGAATCTATAGACCTCAGGGACTGATTCAATGTGGCAGGTGAAGGAGAAGGGGTATTTGAACCTTAGGCAACACTGTTAACCCTAGATGGGAATATAAGGAAAGCAAGTTTAATTTCAGATATGGTGACTTGGGGGTGGGGAGGCTGTGAACTATCGGGGTGAGGCCAGTCAAATATAGTCGGCTAGAACTGCAGAGAAAAAGCTTCTACATGAGGCTAGCATGCTAGCATGGCTAAGTAGACACCAGCCTACGGAGTGTAATTTCTAGGGCCAAGAAACTCTCATCACCCATCCCTCCCTCGCCAAATAGTATGTTTCTCCTACATACTGGTCGCTACTCAAAGGTGTACCCCAAATGATCATAGCTCCTATCGTCTAACTTAATGCTCTGATACTTTTTTTTCTTTTGGAGACAGGGTCTCTGTTGCCCAGGTTGGAGTGCAGGGGCGCACAATCATAGCTCATTGCAACCTCAAACTCCTGGACTCAAGTGATTCTCCTACCTCAGCCTCCTGAGTGACTGGGACTACAGGTGTACACCACTCTGACTGGCTAATTTTCTTGTAAATTTTTGTTTTGTAGAGACATGGTCTCTCTATGTTGACCAGGCTAGTCTTGAACTCCTGGCCTCAAGCAATCCTTCCACCTTAGCCTCCTGAAGTGCTGAGGTTTCAGGTGAGAGCCATATCTAAAGAGAGTGACGCTTACCCTGGGATTGATGTTCTGGATCCCGAAATGCTCAGGTGGAAACAATGTGGAATTTGCACTCATTCAGATCATAATTTAGATTTCTGCCCTGACACTTACTAGGTATGAAATCCTAGCGAATCATTTATCCTCTCTGTCTTGCTATTTGTAAAATGAGGTTTTAAAACCTTTATCGAAGGCTAGTTAAGTAATATATTAAGTATATTAAGAATGTTAAGTAATATAACACATTACAGTATCTAGCACAGTGCTTGCAACATCTTGGCCAACTAATCATGCTCAAATATAATGGTTAAGTACATAGAAGAAACCAGACTTGCTGGGTTCAAATCACGTCTCTACAACCTTCTATATGACCTTAAATAAGTAACACTAACCTCTCTGTGTCATAAGGAGATAATGATATTCTCTAATGCGTAGAGTTATTGGAGCAACTTGCGAGTCAATGTACATGAAACTCTTAGAATCATGTGTCTTAGCCATGGTATGTGCTATCTAAGTGTTAGTTGCTATCGTTGCCATAATTACTCCTTCCTCCCTTCCAATGACTACGCTTCAGATTCTTTCCTGGTCATCATTTTAACGGAAGGAGAAAAAGATCATGGCATGCTGGGCATCTAAGCCACTGAGTGTGGAAACTCCATGCGAGAGGGAAAAAGGGGAGTTTGACAGCCCTAAAGGCATTTTTTGACTGCTTCTCAATTTTGTCTAAGACAATTCAGGGTCTGCACTGCCTCAGGGTGGGAAACAGAGTGACTGAAGTCCAAAGCCTTATGATAAAATGGAAAGACTGTCGTCGGACGTCTGGCCAAGAAGGCAGCTGTCCAGATGCAGGGACTGTGAGTTCTTATGAACTATGACAACACTCACTTTCAATGAACTTTATTTTTCACTTATCAGTAGTTAAATGCCAAAGTTACATTGGATTTTGCACCAAACTGGGAAGAGAGGGGGGAAAAAAAAAAACCAGCTCAAACTGATTTGCTTTTCCAGAGGGCTGACTCCTGAGAAGTTACAGCTGGGGAAGCCGGATCAGGAGCATGGGTCAGCGAGCAAACACAGATTTCTCTGATATATTAAGCATTATTATGTCAAGTACCTGACCCTAATCAACCAAGGTCATGAACAAACCAGTCCTTTTAAAATTTTATGAAAGAAACTGCTGTGTGCTTTTCTCTCCAGACTCTCTCACTTGGAATACAGACGTGACCCGGCTCTTCCAAGGCCTCCCTCACGGAGGCATTAGGCCGAAGCCCTGAGCTGAGTTTTTGGGGATTTGCTGCCTCCACCAGGATCAGTGAAGAATATTTTAAAATAAATTTCAATTTGTTTCATCATGAGAGGATGCAATGACTTTTAGCTCAAAGTGGGACAGAGAGGCCTATTAGAGACAGACACGTGATTTTGAGGGGGTACAAATTTTAGCTCATTAAACTTTTCCCAAATTAAAAAGCACAGAGAGGAGTGAAGTGGAAAGAGCTTCACCTTTGTGGTAAGATAGATTTTAGATCCAATTCCAGGTCTGTCCCCTGCACTGTTTCATTCAGGGCAAGTCGCTTTACCCCCTGAGCTCACTGGCATTAGCTATGAAATAATGACAGCACTACCTACCTCCTAGGCTGTCATAAAACCCATTATGATCTGACCCTGATGATTTCCCTCAACTCTAGCCTCTCCCTCCTGAACAGGCCTCCCTTTAAATGCCACTTCCTCCAGGAAGTCTTCTTGGATATCTCTTCTCCCAGTTAAAGTCTAGGTTGTGTACCTGCCGATGAGCCCAGAGCACCTGTGTGGAACCCATCAATAAACTTAGAAGACCATCGTGTTGATGTTCCAGATCACCCCTGGACTATAAACTGTTCAAAAAAAGATCAGGCTCTTCTAATCGCAGCTGCCTCTAGAGCTTAATGCAAGGCCAGACACACATGAAGCCTTCTATATGCTTTTGTAAAATGAACGAAGACTGGTAAACGTTGCTATTCTGTTGTTATTTATATGGTTCTCAGATGAAAGTTACTCCATCCGAAGTCTGACATACTAAAGCATTCTCCAGGATGCTTTTCTGAGTCGCCATGCCTGACTCTAGCCATTGTCCTTACCACCAGACTATGCCCCTTTATTCTAGACTCCACTTGCCCTTGAAGCTGAGACTACTGGCTTTCTTCACCACCTACCTAAGACACCTCAGCCAGGATTCCAAAAAAAGCTCGATGCCTGCACTCTCCTTGCCCTTGCAGATCTAGCAGGGACCCCTCAATTCTGTCTCTGCCAAATCCTACTCAATAGGATACACAAAATTCACTCTGACTTGCTGTCTTTGAAAGCAGGAAGGACATGATGGTCTTATTGGGCTTTACTGAAGAAAGATCTAACCCAAGCATCCTCTTCTCCTACTGCCCAGATATGGGTCAGATTCTTTAAGAATATATTGGGAAGAGGGTGATTACTTCTCTGAATTGGAACTTGCTCTGAGGACCATGTTGTTCTCCTTTCTACCTCCGTAGGCCTCTCCTCCATTGACCACCATCCAGAACTCCCAGACAATCCCCTTAGATGGATACTTCTCCCTTTTCATGGATTCAGACAAGAGGTTGACATGGTACTGGCTATACTTCCATCAAATGCCCAGACCCTTCATTCTCCATAGCATCACCACAGAGGAGCAGAAGCGCATGGGCCTCGTCCAAACAACCAGGGTAACTCAAAAAGCCAACACCACATTTTCCTCTTATGGAACTTAAACCTGTACACATCGCCTAAGGGAAAATTATCCAAAAAGGTAGACTTTCCCCATGGGGTTTCCATCACGGACACAAGCTTGTTCCTATACAGGATCTCACATCTCCAAAACAATGTGTTCTTCCCACTCTGCAGGGTGGTGAAAACAAGGTTTGATACCCAACTCACTACTCAGACTTGATCTTGACCTTGGAGCCATTCCTTCCCCAGGGGTACATTTCCTTAATGATGCATCATTCAGACTAAGGAAATTCAGAGGAGCTTCATCTGGAAGTCAGCAATGGGGGAACATCTCTGTTCTTCAGTGCAGTCCAGCCTCATGGTAGAGGAGTGCAGTGGCCCAAAGAAGGAACTCTGAAACCAAGCAACCAGGACTGGAAGATGTTTTCTCCCAGCTTTGTGACCTCTTCGTGTTTCTTCCTGCACCTCAATCTCCTTTTCTGTGACATGGTGATAATTATAGTAAGGCCTTAAAGAGTTAACACATATATAGAGCACACCTTAGCAAAGACATGCTGCATGAATTTTAAGTAGAGCTATATATAGTTTTCCACCAGTGTAGACATGGCTATTATTTTTCTGTTTATCTAGCAAATAATTGTTGAAGCAGATATATACACATTCACAGACACCTTCTGAGAGCAAACACTAATTTCCAGAGATAGTACAATCTGGAAATATTTTTCTAAATGACTCATGAGGAAGTCTCAAAGTGCAGCCAGCACAGCAGGCTCACTCCTGATGAACTTTCAACCTACACATTTCATTAGGTGCAAATGGGATTTTCCTGCTCTCTCTACATTTTGGCTGAAGCCCCTGAAGTGAAAACAATAAGTAGTAAGCACCTCTATCCCCAATCCTACAGACACCTGCTGGATCCCCAGGCTCACTAGAAGGTGCCCAAACTGATCTTTCACCTCCCGAGTATGTAAAGGAAGACTTGAAAGTCCCCAAGAGAGCTCGTTGAAGGGAATGCCTGAGAATAGAGAACCCTTGGCTTTTCTCTCCCATGGGAACCTGACATGTGTCCTTGAAGACTTGAGGACATAGCTGAACAGAGACCACAGCCGCCTCATGCTGAGACTATTTCTGAGGTCAGGAACCTGCCGAGAACTGCCAAGAGGGCAGGCGAGGACAGAGGCAGCAGGGGAAGCAGCCTTCTTTTCCTTGGTGGGGTAGAGCAGGAATGCAGGAGTTCCCATGAGCCTGGTGGACACTATGGAATCTTTCCTGAAACTTCTTGAAAGGAGCCCACATTATCGGGTGGCCTGCCAGAGCAAGGAGATATCGGCAGTGAGAGGCTGGAGTACAACCACCAAGATAGCAGTCGGGGGTGGAAGGAGGAAAGTGGGACGCATGGGGTCGGCTGAAGAGCATGCACCAATATCAGTAATGAGTACATCAGAAAAGTCCCAATGCAGAGGATCCACAAACACACATCATGGAAAAGTGTAATGAAGGGCCCAGCATCTGGGCAAAGCCAGTCAAGAGAGAGCCCCAAAGAGCACCAGATAGTTTAAAAAGGCTGCCCATCTTCTGTTTCCCTTTCTGCCCCACTCCCCCACCATGGAGAAACCAAAAGCAGCAAGGCAAATCAGGGAGGAGAAGTGAGTCAGGAACAAGTGAAAAAACGGACCATGAGACCAGACTCTCCTTTCCTATTTTGGGAACCCCAGCAAGGGTCGGGCCTGGGCTGTGAAAATCAGAGATGTGAAGAGATTGAGGCTTTGATTTGACTCTATTGGGTCTTTTCATACTTATAGATGAGTCATAATCCTCAATAAAAGACTCATTTTTGTTGCTTGAACATGATCAGACTACAGACGCAGACAGGGAGGGAAGGCTGAGTAGAGTACATTTTCGAGGTTGTCATGGCAGAGAAAATGAAGTAGTTTCCTGTTCATAGCTATTGGACTCCATATATGCACAATACATTTGTTAAACAACACACATGCTAAAGCAAAATCTCATCAGCCCCATCCCTCACTGACAGAGGAGTCTGAGCTGCTGATTCTGTGAGTATGGCACAAACGAACCTAATCCTCAGCAGACAGGTCTTTGCCCTTAAGATTGTTATGAGGAACTCTGAAAGTTTCTTTCTTATACCCCTTTTCTTCCAGCCTGCTGGGTAGAGGAGAAAGTGCCCGTCAATCAATCTCTGGGTCCACAAAGATCTACCCTAAGGATTGAGATCACTGCTCTTAATGACATGACTAGATTGGGAGGCAAAGTTCTTTGTCTGCCCCAGTTTCTTTCTACAGAGAGAGAAGGGACTCTTCCAGTCACAGGGACATTGGATATTTAGTGTTGAGTAGAGGAGGAGGGACCCAATTTAGTTGGGAAAGAAAGTAATTTAAGATCTTTCCCAAGAAATATAAAACTTTCTCTGAGAAGCAAATTTGGAGATTCAGATGACTCCAAAGAGGACTCAAGAATGGAAAGAAATGTTCCTCCCTTTCTCAAAACAATCATACTCATAATCATAATCATGACCATATCATTCCAGCAAATTTCAAGAACTCAGCAAGGTGGTTAGGCATGTCCCTTTTCCTCCCTCTTTCCTATTTTCTACTCTTAGCCCCAGGACAAAGTCAAGTCATTTCTCATCATTTTTTCCACCTTCCTATTTATTCCACTACTCTTTGAAAACAAACCCCTGGGTCAACCACGTCTTCCTTTCACAATGACTCAGGAAAACAATGACAAATTCCATGTGGAAACCAGAGAGCCGAGGGGAAAGTGCTGGCCATTTTCTTCCAGTTCACCACTCTCCTGAAAAAGCTTATGGCTTGGTAGAAATTCTGAATTCTCTTGAAATAACCAGAAAAAGCACAGCTGGAATAGCAATAGCTAAATAAAAATGTAGCTGACCTGCTAATATTAACTAGTCTAAAAGTACCATGAAGCATGTGGCTTTCATTATAGCAACAAAGCCACTATAGTATGACAAGCAGCCTGCCTTCCAAGGTTACCCTCATTTACATGATATTGTATTACACGTGGAGTTGGACTCTTGGGTTTAAAGAAAAACAAGAGTTTCACAGCAAGAGGTGAAATGAAGATTTAGGCACTCAGCCAAAGGTTTGAGACTACCCAGAAATGATCTGCGTTCACAGTCACGTGATTCCTCTCTGCTCAGCCCTCCAGCAGCCTGTCATTTAGTCCACTCGGGTGGAACTTTTCACACATGGCCCTTATTACAAGTAATGGTGTACAAGATCAGGGCATCTCTTGATCAAAGCCATATCCCAAACAGCACCTACCACAGGTCTTCAGCATCGACTGAGCTCGTGGTCAGCGAGACAATGTAGTTGGAAAGGGCAGACTTTGGAGTCCCAGAGCTGAGTTGCAAGCCCAGCCTCTGTTCCTTTAATGTTGTTAAATCTTAGGCAAGTTTTTCACTTCTCCAAGCCTCAGTTTGCTAATCTGTAAAAAGATTTACAGGGAGGATTATTACTGCTCTCATATTCAGAGCTAACATTTATGGGCATGCTTATAACACTCCAGGGACTCCACTTCACGTTGTTACGTGCATTATTCTATTTAATCCCCAAAATAATTTGATGAGGAAACTACTAATATTTTCTCCATTTCCAGATAAGGATACTGAGGGTCAAAAAAGCTAAGCAGCTTGCCAAAGCTACCTGATGAGTAAGTGGCTGAGCTGGAGTTTGACCCTGGGTGTGACTCCTGTCAAGGCCTGTGTTCTCACTCTCTAGATTAAGTCAACACTACAACCTGACTGTAACATGCAAATAGCAAAATGGTTAAAGGCAAGAGGGTCTACCACTTCCTTGTTGGCCCCTCTCTGGACTTTGGTTTCCTTATCTGTAAAATGAGAGTAGTAACAGCTCCTACCTCATAGGATGGCTATAAACATTAAATAATATATATATGACCTATGGAATAATACCCAGCACATAGTAGTTACTCTGCAAATGTTTATCACTGTATATGTATTACTACAAAACAGCTGACACACATAGATGATGAGAAATGTGGGAATTAAAATAAGAAACAGAAGAGTATGAGAGGCCACAAAATGACCAACTGCTCTGTGGGCGCTTATAAAACCCTCGTGGGAAACTTGCAGAGATGACCAGAGACACTTTCAGGGGTGCTGAGTTCCTTTGATGCAGAGGAAGGGGTCTCAGACATTAAGATGGGACCATATTTTACACACCTGTTTTACATCTGTAGGTGGTAAAACCAGGAAACAACTGGATAAGAAATGTAATGCTAAACAGATTGATACCTTAGGACCAAAGAGTCAGGCTAGGGCAGTCCCCTAGTGGCCTTGTCCAGGCCCAGGCATAACCTGGAAGCATCGCTTTTGTCTGATGATGTCACTACACAAAGTCACATGGTGACCCTGAGGCAGACAAGCGGGTTGGTGCACAGGAATGGAGCTGACATGCCTTGTTCTTCAACCCCCTAAAGCATGTTCAGATCATACCCATTTCAGAAGGCTGGAAGTGAACCCAGCAAGAGGCTTCTGTGATGATAAGTCTTTGTATCAAAATTGACCTGACTGGGAACTTCTTAGCAAACTTTTCAAACAAGAGAAGGACATTCTCTTAGAGACGTGATGTGAGTGAGGATTAAATGACCTGGTAGAAAATGCAAACCACTTTTAAATAATTTATGGAATTGCTGTCATCATTAAAACCACAGAGATTTATCAACTTTCATTTCCGAGTAAGATTTGAAGGAATAGATTTGCAGTCTTGAGATGGGACAGGGCACCAATAATGAATATTTATGATTCCAGGCCAGAAACCACTTTGTCTCAGATGGTGTTCCTAGATTTTGCTTCCAAGTGTTAATTTCTGGCTGTAGCAAAGATGGTAGCAAGTAAGTGATCATTTCACCTCTTCCCAAACTCCCTACTTTTTTGCACATGTCAGAGGCAACCTCAGGTTTATAACTTTAATTTTAATATCCGTCTCAAGCTAACCCACAGTTTTCCTGGAAATAAATGCCTACCAAAAAAAAAAAAAAAAACTTTTAAAGAAAAATACAATGAGGCTGCTTGTGGGAAGGGATCTCTTCCTCAAGAAGCAATATGCAGAAATTACCAAAAAAGATGGAAAGAACATGAACTTAAAATCTGACCATATTGAGTCTTATGTTTCCTTACTTAGTGATTTTCAAAATATAGCCTTATTTTTGCAATACTATAAAAGTAATGCTGATTAGTTACTAAAATCTGGATATGATATAGACTTTAATGTACCAAGGAGATGACAAATTCTCATTTTAAAGGCTGTTGATGATTGCTTCTCAGCCTTTTGGCTAAGATCAAGTGTAAAAGTTGTTGATGAAATTTTTCTTAAGAGGAAAGTGTTTTTTCCTTAGCAAAATGCTTTGAAGAGCCATTTGGCTGTAAAGAAATAAAATAAAATAGGTTCTGAAATATTGTTCAGAAGGAAAACCAGGAAACCAGTAGTAACTTTGTTTCTCTGCATAATGATGCAAGAAGAAAAAAATAAGTTTCTAAGGGCAGACTGAGATGGTGGGGACATAAGCTGGTAGAGGAAATAGGGAGGTAAAGAGAGAAGGCAGGAGGACCAGAGTTCAGGAAAATGGAATGGGGAGGCCCAGGAGAAGAGAGCTCAAGAGAAATTCTCGCTGATGAAAAGGGCTGGGGCTATCTGCATTTAGAAATCAATGGTGATATCCCATATTTAGTTTTAAAGAATTTGCTATGCTCTCCAGCAATGCAATCTCTGTTTTCAAAAACCGTTTGTAAAATTTAACTACACACAAATGCTTTCTGTAAAGGCACTTAGGGAAGATAAAGGAAAAGAAGCAGCTGTGTTTCAGTTTTGAGAAAAGAAAACCACCTGAGACCGAGAAGTGAGATTAAGAATTCACCAAAATCAGAGAACCTAGGAGAAAGTTACCACATCCCACCCCACCCTGCCCCTGAGAACTTTCATAGAAAATGAATAGCTTCTGGGAGGCCGAGGCGGGTGGATCATGAGGTCAAGAGATGGAGATCATCCTGGCCAACATGGTGAAACCCCATCTCTGCTAAAAATACAAAAATTAGCTGAGCATGGTGGCCCATGCCTGTAGTCCCAGCTACTCTGAGGCTGAGGCAGGAGAATAGCTTGAACCTGGGAGGCGGAGATTGCAAGTGAGTTGAGATCGTGCCACTGCACTCCAGCCTGGGCGGCAGAGCTAGAGTCCGTCAGAAAGAAAGAAAGAAAGAGAGAAAGAGAGAGAGAGAGGGAAAGAGGAAAGGAGGGAAGGAAGGAAGGAAAAAAAGGAAAAGAAAAGAAAAAATTAATAGCGAAGTATTCTGAGTTTCCCTTTACATATGCAAGCCATTTGTATTTGAATAGTAATAGTTGGAGTCATCAATGAGGCTGGCAGAATTGGAGAACACTGAGAAAGGAGACATCTGGATTACATTAAATAAGTGTAATCTCCCCTGATGCAAAACTCTTTCTTATCAAAGAAAGAAGAAAGGTTAGGTAGCATCACCACCTTTCTTGAAGCTGGTGCCATTATCAAAATAGACCAGTAATCATTAAGAAAGCAGCTGGTGAAATTCAAATATAGTCTTTATGGCTAAAAAAATAGTTTTATCTCAAAAGTGATTACTCAGGATGCAGCTGCAAGAGCATGATTTCCTTCTTTACATACAGAGAAAAATTTCCTATGAGATTTTGCAGTGGCAATGGAAAGAGGAATGAATCCACAAGTTCTGAAAGTCTTCATGATTTTGACAAGATGTGATTTTAAGGGTGTGGGGGGCTTAGTTGCTCTTTATACCCACCTCTGTAGTCTGGAAGTCATGCCATTTGAAGTCAGTGGGTTTTAAAGATTCAGGAAACACTACCCAAGGTACCTGGCTACAGGACTCAGCTTGCTGAGAGAGAGTATTCCTTTCCTTAAGATTTCTACACACGTGACAGAGAAATTGTTACACAAAGTTCTGACCATACCTGTGTATCAGACTGTTCATCCACAGTCTCTTATAGAAAATTGTAATGAATTGCTTTTCAATATGCACCTGCAGCAAGCTCTGAGACAATCCTCCAGGAAGTCTTCCTTAATCCTCCCCAATATGAAGTAGGGTCCTCCTGTGCTTGAAATAATTCTACAGATGACTGGAAAAGAGGCTGGGTGAAATAAGCCTCTCATACACACATCTCGCTGGTGCAAAAAGTACTTGCGGTTTTGGACCGTGAACTTTAAATCATTATAACTAGGCTCAAACACATCTTTAATCAAAAAAGAAAACTTTACAATCAATACATTTTTGCCAATGAGAAATAAGTTTACTCCTGTAGCATAAAAATCCATGCTTCGGGATTCAACAAACTTTTGGAAAGCATTTTCTGCATCCTGCGGGTTGTGGAAGCATTTTCCCTGCAAAAAGTTGTTGAGATGCTTGAAGAAGTGGTAGTCGGCTGGCAAGAGGCCAGGTGAATATGGGAGATGAGGCAAGACTTCGTAGCCCAATTTGTTCAACTTCTGAAGCGTTGGTTGTGATGTGCAGTCGGACATTGCAGTGGAGAAGAATTGGGCCCTTCCTGGTGACCAGTGCCGGCTGCAGGCACTGCAGTTCTCCGTGCATCTCATTGGTTTGCTGAGCATACTTCTCAGCCGTAATGGTTTCCCAGGGATTCGGAAAGCTGTAGTGGATCAGACTGGCAGCAGACCACCAAGCAGTGACCATGACCTTTTTTTGATGCAAGTTTGGCTTTGGGAAGTGCTTTGGAGCTTCTTCTTGGTCCAACCACTGAGCTGGTCATCACCAGTTGTTACATAAAATCCACTTTTCCTCGCACATCACAATCCAATCAAGAAGTGGTTCATTGTTGTTGCATAGAGTAAGAGAAGATGACACTTCAAAATGACAATTTTTTTTTTACTTTCGGTCAGCTCATGAAGCACCCACTTATCGAGATTTTTCACCTTTCCAATTTGCTTCAAATGCTGAGTGACCATAGAATGGTTCAGTGGGTGTGGCTTCTTAGTGTCCCCGGTATTTCCTGGAAGGCCTACTCAGGTTGGTGGTATTGGTGTTTAATCGTCCAGAGTGAGATCTGTTAAAAAAACAAACAGGCATATTAAAATATTAAGAGTTTATTTGAGAAGACAGCAATTCACACACAGGGCAGCTCCAAACCAGAAGTGGTCAGGGCCCTGCCAAAGAAGTGCAAGAGAAAAGCTATTATAGGCTGAATGCAAAAGTGAGGCAAAGAAAATATTTAATTGGTTCAGATCAGATATTGCCTTATTTGGATTATCTCAGCAGAAAGTCCCTGGTAATATAATGCTCAGTTGGCTTGTGATGGGCTGAGCTGAAGTTTCAATTTCTTTACATAGGAATGCAGGGCGATAGAATCATCCCAGCCTAATGACCTCTTATTAAGTTATTTTAACAAGTTCCATAAGGTTATGGTGAGTTTGTCAGAGGTGTTCGAACCAGAGCAACTCCATCTTGAATAGGGGCTGGGTAAATTGAGGCTGAGACCTGATGGGCAGCATTCCCAAGAGGTTAAGGCATTCTAAGTCACAGAATGAGACAGGAGGTTGGCACAAGATACAGGTATAAAAACCTTGTTGATAAAACAGATTGCAGTAAAGAAGCCAGTTAAAACCCACCAAAACCAAGAGAGGAGAGTGATCTCTGGTCAACCTCACTGCTACACTCCCACCAGCGCCATGACACCTTACAAATGCCATGGCAATGACCGAAAGTTACCCTATGTGGGTAAAAGGAGGAGGCATGAATACTCCAACCTTTATTTAGCATATGATCAAGAAATAACCTTAAAAATGGGCAACCAGCCTGGCTGCTCTGCCTGTGGAGTAGCCATCCTTTCATTCCTTTCCTTTCCTAATAAACTTGCTTTCATTTTACTCTATGGACTCACCCTGACTTCTTTCTTGCGCAAGATCCAAGAACCCTCTCTTGGGGTCTGGATCAGGACCCCTTTCCAGTAACAAGTTCCGAGTGGAGCCCTACCCAGCCTCATCTAACGCCAACCGTATCACCCTGAAAATCCAGCATAACTAATTTGTATCATTTAAAAAACAGCCTGTGACAAACCATGCCTCCTGTATGTAACATTCTGGTTCTTGCCATATCTCAGTTCCTTCCCCACAGGTCCATAACACATGCTAGTCCTGTTGCTGCTGAGTAATGGTGATCACTCTGTGGATATACTGTGTCACCTTTACCTCTATTGTCACAAGAGCCAGGAGTAACTGAGCACAGCAGGCTGACCAGGGGCTATAGCAGTGTTCCCATGGAAACCTAATTATTCTAATGCATAAGATACATACTACCTTATTACAGCATTTAGTTATAACAGCCTGAGAGTTGCATTACTTTCAGAAATGCAAGTGCCTTGTGGATCAAGTTGTAAGTTCCTTGAGAGCAGAAGCCACGTGTCAGTCAACTTTGTATCTCAATGAATTTTGGCTGATAAGCAGTGGGTAAATTTTTGGTGAAGGGATGAATGAAACCTGAAGGGGATTGGTAAATATGCCACCCCAAAATATGCCACTTTGGCATGGGACTATTTTGAGATCCGACAGATGCAGAAAGAAGTCTTCCAAGAGCTTCTCTTTCTTAAAAAATCTGACTAAAATCAGAAATTCCCGGGAAATGAGGACTGCCATAAATTGCCTCTCCAAGGGAATTGTTAAGGCCATGAAGAAGACAGAAAGTTACCGCTGAGATGGACCTGAACACACACACCTTGCCAAGACAGCCCCTGGCTTCCATGAAGCTCCCCATATACTTACCTTCCCGTAGTGGACTGCTCTGGAAAGCCTCAAACCCTTTTTTTTTTTCCTGTCAAGTCTCCACAGTTTATCATTCTTTGTTTAAAATGGTATATAAACTCTTCAGCCTATTAGCTTCTTTGTATTTTTTTCTCCCGATAATCTGTCTTTTGTCAGTCTAATTTGCAGTGCTCCAGTGAACCTAAAAGGGTAGAGGAAAAAGGGTTACTTTTTCCCCTATAAACTGAATTATAAATTCCATTACAACAGGGTCTATGTCATTTTATCTTCTTAGTAATTAACATAATAGCAGTGTTTAATCGGTCAGATGTGCCCAGTTTAGGGTCTCCAAAGAGGGAGTTGTATATATACATATATATTTCATGTGCAATATTTACAATATATTTATATTTACAACATATACAATATTGCAAAAATCCTAACAGAAACTATAACATTATTCTAAAGATTGCTGTTCATAGCAGGGATTATATCAGTTCTGTGTAGAAAGCTGTTTTTAGCAAATGTTAAGCAGTTCCTATATATGTGTTTATTTACTTCCTATGGCAGAAACAAATAATACATAAATATTATATTACATACAAATATAAATAAAGTCTTTATTATTTAGCAACTGTGATGCTTTTGTAAAGAAAATCTTTCACATAGAAAAAAATAAAAGTTGTTCTTGTTCTTGGTGGTAAATAGTATGGGAACCAGTGCAGTGCAATTCAATTTCAAAGAACTCAATATCACTAAAATTTGTTTGTTTGTTTATGTATGTATGTATTTATTTATTTATTGAGACAGGGTCTCACTCTGTCACCCAGGCTGAAGCGCAATGACACAATTACACCTCATTGCAGCCTCGACCTTCCATGCTCAAGCCACCCTCCCATCTCAGCCTCCCAAGTAGCTGAGTTTACAGGAATGCGCCACCACACCCAGCTAGTTTTTCTATTTTTTGCAGAGACAGGGTCTCACCATGTTGCCCAGGCTGGGCTTGAACTCCCAATCCCAATCAGATTACCTCAGATTACCCAATCTCAGCCCACCTCAGCCTCCCAAAGTACTAACTCTTATTAAAAGTTGTGATCGGAACGACTCCATCCTTAGTTATATGGAAGTGACCTGCAGCAGGTGATGGAGAAGAATCAAAAGACTGACTAGGCAACTTTCAGTTACTTCATATGGATTTCACATTGGCGGAAAAGCAGGAACAAAAAGAATTCTTGATTCATGCACAGTTGATACCAGGAGACAATTTACTGGCCTTCATGAGATCCTCCCTGGAAGAGGATCAATATCAAGGGTGAATGAATCCTATTTCTTCACTTCCTGTTTGTTCAACCAGAAATTTCTACATATGTTGTTGTATTCGTCAGGACACTTCCAATTTCAAGTGACGAAAACTCAACTCAAACTAATTTAACACAAAGGGGAATGTACTGGCTCTTACAACTGAAAAGTTGAAAAGTTGGTTTCTACTTCAGGTATGGCTGGATCCAGGACATCAGATGATGTCCTTAAGATGCACTTGCTCTACCTTCGTCTTCAGGTTCTGCTTCCCTCCTCCCTAAACAAAGTTTCTACACTGGGCAGCGCAAATTATCTCTGCAGCTTCATGTTTAAATGGTTCTTTGATTCTGCAATCTTCAGAATGACTCTCTCAGTGCAGCCCCGTATCAATGACTCTGAAATGACACTGAGTGCCTCTGCTTGGATTAGATGCCCACTACAGGACACATCACTATACTGGGGAGGATGAGGCATGATTGTCCAATCTGGCTCAAATGCTCAGTTGTCTGGGAAAATGGCCATGTGTGTGACCACTCCACAGACACGAGAGGCTGGGATTTCCAACAGAAAGATGCTAGGCAGACAGAAGAGTTGCTTATGCCGTCAGATCAAGATCTGTGTGGAGTGTCCCCTCAACCACCCAAATCACAACCTGCCCATATATGGCCTAATCGTATGTTTGTTGTTGTTGTTCGTTTGTTTTGTTTTGTTTCATTTGGACGGAGTCTTGCTCTGTTGCCCAGGCTGAGTGCAGTGGCATGATCTCAGCTCACTGCAATCTCCGCCTCCCAGGTTCAAGTGATTCTCCTGCCTCAGCCTCCCGAGTAAGTGGTATTACAGGCACACATCACCACGCCCAGCTAATTTTTGTGTTTTTAGTAGAGACGGGATTTCATCATGTTGGCCAGGCTGGTCTCGAGCTCTTGACCTTGTGATCCACCCCCTTTGGCCTCCCAAAGTGCTAGGATTACAGGTGTGAGCCACTGCGCCCGGCCCTAATCATATGTTTTTGAACAAAAGGCCTAAAAAGCTTCCTCCTAGGTTTCATTCAAAACTGAAACAAAACAAAGCAAAAAAAAAAAAAAAAAAAAAAAAAATTCACGATTGAGGAAGCCGTGAGATTCCAGGCACTGTATTAAGTTTAAAGACTTCCAAATGTTCAACTTCTAATGAATGATTCACTTCACCTCAATGCCTCTGTTTTAGCAAAAAGTACCTGCTCTTTAAAACAGATTTACCTCTTCAGCTCAGATAGAAATTCTAAGATAGAATAATTTAAGAGCTAGAAAGGGCCAAATAACAGTTTTCATCAGGGAAATAAAACAATGCCAATTCCCTGGATTGGATACAACCCAAGAAAAGCCATTACCCAGCAGTGACATATGAAATATCTGCTTTGATTTCATGTGGGAGATTATTTAGCAATGTCAAGACAAAACATGCCAATTCCTGGCAGTTGTCAAAATGCCATTCTGAGTGTAACCCTGGCAAAAAAAAAAGAATCCTCTCCCTCCGCAAATGTCACCAAGCTTCTGATGGAAAATGGATAAATTTGCTAGTTTGGGAGAATAAAGAAAAAACGGGAAGGAAGAAAAAGTTTCCCTTTAGGAGCAAACTAGAAGGAAAAGGAGGGAGGAAAGAAGAAAGAGAAGGAGGAAAAAAAGGGAGAGAAGCAGGGAAGGGAGAAGGGTGACCTTTTAGTCTACCCTTCAGATTTATGCTAAAAGTTTGCCAGGTCAGAAAACAGGCTTTGGAATTAAGGGAGATATGAGACCAAGGACCGGCCCTACCACTGAAGAATTACCTACACTTGGTAACTTCACCTTCATTTGTCTCAGTGTCTTCACTGGAAAAATGAAAAATAATAGTACAATTAATAATGGTTAAAAGAAGCAACCTGGACGGGCACGGTGGCTCACGCCTGTAATCCCAGCACTCTGGAAGGCTGAGTCGGGTGGATCACCTGAGGTCAGGAGTTCAAGACTAGCCTGGCCAACGTGGCGAAATCTTGTCTCTACTGAAAATACAAAAATTAGTTGGGCGTGGTGGCATTCACCTGTAATGCCAGCTATTAGGGAGGTTGAGGCAAGAGAATCACTTGAACCCTGGAGGCAGAGATCGCAGTCAGACAACATTGCGCCATTACACTCCAGCCTGGGCAACAAGAGCGAAACTCCATTTCAAAAAAAAAAAAAAGAGAAGCAACTCACGTGCAGTGCTGAGTCTGGTGCCAATCTGCAGAAAGCACAGTAAATAAGATCTGGTATTATAGGCCTATGGAAACAGTATATCCTGGTGCTCCACGGAAAACATTGTCTTTATTTAAATTCATCGACTTAAAAATACCTAGACAGAAACTATGAATAGGCTATGCCTCTTTACTTCATAGAGAGAATGGCAAGTTTTGAATAAAAGCATACTCCCGTTTGACACGTGGAAAATAGGAAAAGTCATCTAAACAATCTTCGCATTATCAAGTCTGAACCTTTGCAGAACACTAGAGGTCCCTATTGGCACTCCATCCTCCAGCCCCAGTGATGCAGAATTCAGTGACAATTTTCTGCCTCAGCCCCACTAGATGTCTCTTCAATAAAGTTCTAATCCAATTAGTGCCCTGGCATTGATTCGATGCCTGGGAATCATTACATAGAAGGAACACAGTTTTAAATAATCAAACCATTTTCCTAAATGTGCATACATTCTAGAAGCCACCCTCCACTGCCACACGCATAATTAATACCAAAGATGTCTTTTGTTTTCCAGAACCATTGCCTGGTGTTAAGACGGTATCAGGGAAAGGGAGCAAAGGTGACAAGGAAGTTATTTTGATTAATTGGTAACCTTAGCTGTTACTTGGAAGCCATGGGGGAGACGCCCTCCAAGAAATTAAAAATAAGGTTACTCTCGGAGTTAAATCACCAAATCAATGGGAGTGCTAGCAACGTGGCTTTAATGGTCCACGTTCCAGTAAGCAGAAAAGTCAGGCTTTTGTCTTCTGCATAGCCAACTTCCTCAAAACACGAGGGAAGAGAATGCCTTTCTGAAGGAAGGCAATTTCTTCTAGTTGCATCTAATCAAAACTTTATTGTGTTGCTATTGGCTGCTGTTTTCCTCAGAAACATGGAATGACTGGGATGACACCTGATTCCCACCAGCTACCAGAACCACCTCCTTAGTTTTAACGGAGTGTTTCTTGACACCAACCACTTCAACCGCATTGCAGCATCCTGTGTTTAACAAGCTTAAAAACTCACAAGCCCACCTGGCATTTCTAACTAGCATTTATCCATTTGTCTGAATGGATCAAAGATTGCCTCATGGGCATAATAACTGACCCGTAGGCATAATGGTTGTGATGCCTGGCACAGGGGGTATTCTGTTAGGGGAGTGAGAGAGTTGTGGACAGGGAAATCACGTAGCTCAGGAAGCCTCAAACTGCAAAGATATAGGCCGGGCGCGGTGGCTCAAGCCTGTAATCCCAGCACTTTGGGAGGCCAAGGCGGGCGGATCACGAGGTCAGGAGATCGAGACCACCCTGGCTAAATTGGTGAAACCCCGTCTCTACTAAAAAATATAAAAAACTAGCCGGGCGAGGTGGCGGGCGCCTGTAGTCCCAGCTACTCGGGAGGCTGAGGCCGGAGAATGGCGTAAACCCGGGAGGCGGAGCTTGCAGTGAACTGAGATCCGGCCACTGCACTCCAGCCTAGGAACAGAGCAAGACTCCGTCTCAACAACAACAAAAAAAAACTGCAAAGATATAGTAGCAGGTATGGGCCAGGCGCAGAGAAGCTGAAGGTGGGGTGCATGCGAGACCACAACATAGGCTGGTATTGTGTTTAAGAAATTTCAGAGTAAATGTCTTTAGGCAGGGGATTCACCCAAGTTAGCTACCGTTTCCACCATATTCCATTGCTTCCTATTGTCTTAGACCTGGGCTAATTTAATAACATGGAACATCTGGTCCCTTTGGCCTGAGTCAGAGCTTTTTTTTTCAGGGAGGGTTTGCTAGAAAGTAAATGATTGGGACAATTAGAGAGATTAGAATAAGATCTGTAGATTTAGATAACACTGTCATAACAAGGTTCATTTACCAATTTTGATCATTGTACTGTGATTATGTAAGAAAATAGTTCTTATTTTTGGGAAATGAACTCAAGTATATAGGAGTAAAGGCATAAAGATAAAAATAACTACAGATGACAATGTCTCATTCCAGTTCTGCCAAATAAGGATTTCTAGAAGTAAGGCCCAGAAATCTGCATTTACCATGATCCCCAGGGAATTCCCGTGCACCTTCAAGTCCGAGAGGCACGGATCTGTAACACCTGCTGATGAATGACACCCATTTACCAGTAAAGAAAAAGCTGGTCTTTGCTGCTCCCCTGGTTACCCTCAAAAGCCAGAGAGAAGGGAGGATGAAGAGAAGGTCAGCCTCTGCAGACATAGCTGTCATTTATAACTGCTGCTGTTTCCCAGTCAGCGAAAATGGAAAATGGACGGCTGTTACACCAACGTCACTCAAGTCCATCGAGGCAGTACTCCAGGTCCTCCTTTCCCATGTATTGCCTGAGTGTGGCACATTGCCCCCAGACAGACACAGGATGCTGCCCCCAGGCCAACACTTAGAGCTAGAACAGCGATTCTCAGCACAGAGCTAGAAGGGAGTGTCGTTGCTGATTGCAAAAAACTGACTCAGCCTTTCAGTAAAAGTGCCTTAGGGAATGGAACTAGATTGTCCTGTCATAAACCAGTGAACCCAATATGTGAAGCAGAACCAAGCTTCCAGTGCTGAACAAGGGACTGCTCTAGTCACCAGGCACCATCCTTTCCCAAAGAAGGTTTCATAGAACTCTAGCCTGGTAGATGATCTTGGCAAAAAGGAACCCATAATTAAGTAAGTTTTGAAAACACTGTATTTTGTTTCTCCCCCCTTGGAAACTGAAGACGCACATTCACATATTAAGTGCTCTGAAAAGTCATGCACTGAAAGAAAAACCAGTGTGACTCTTGTTTAGCTCAGTATTTCCTGAATATGTTCTTTGATGAGACTCCTTTTTCATTGAGTGCCTATTAATATTTTCTAGAATAAGGTTTCAAAGAAAAAAACTGAGGAAACACTATAGAGAAGAATGTATATTCAAAGGGGAAGTCACTTAGTTCCATAAATGGAACGTTAATTGGAGAAAGAATGGCAGTTGTGAAGCACATCTACAAGTATTGGCAGAGCCTCTGAAAGACTTGGGAAATGGAATTCCATTCCCTGCCAGGAAACTTCCTTAGGAATAAAGGGACTCCTTTGGTCCTGAACAGAAAGGAAGCAATATTCCTTGTCTGGTCTGCATTAGAGTGGAATATTGGGATGATTAGCTACCAGAAGAGTCCTCTTTGGTCTTTCCCACTTCTTCAACCCTGTATCCACTCCACCAGAAATCTTACCCTACATCCTCAGTCTCAATCTCCCACTTCCCGTGCTGCGACCTCGGCCCATTGCAGCCTTGACTTCCTGGGCTCCAGCAATCCTCCCACCCCAGCCTCCCAACTATCTGGGACCACAGGGAGGCACCACCACGCCTGGCTAATTTTTGTATTTGTTGTAGACACAGGGTTTCTCCATGTTGCCCAGGCTGGTCTCTAACTCCTGGGCTCAAGCAACCCCCGCCTTCGCCTCCCAAAGTGCTGGGATTACAGGCATGAGCCACTGCACCCAGCCTCAATCTCCCACTTCTTACACATCCACTGCCCCTTTGGCTCAAGTTACCTGGACTACTGCAATAGTCTACTTGCTGGTTTCCCTACTTTCACTTTTATTCTCCTGCTATGGTCTGAATATTTGTGTCCCACAAAAATTCATATGTTGAAATTCTAACCCTTAAGGTGATAGTATTAGGAGGTGGGGCCTTTGGGAGGTGACGAGGTCATGAGAGTGGCACCCTCATGATTGGGATTAGTGCCCTTATAAAAGAGGCCCCAAAGAGAGCCCTGAGGTTGCAGCGAGAAGGCCACATCTGTGAACCATAAAGCCAGACCTCATCGGACACCGAACTTGCCAGTGCCTTGATCTTGGACTTCACAGCCTCCAGAACTGTAAGAAATAAATGTCTGTTGTCTATAAGCCACACAGTCTGTGGTATTTTGTTATAACTGCCTAAACAGACTGACACACCTTCTAGTGTATTGTCCATATTGCAGCAAAGTGATCTTAGCACCTCGAATCTGATAAAATCACACTGTTTAAAACCTTCCAAAACCTGTCCTTTTTCATGGAGAAAACACAAAGATAACATAGGCCTGGCCTGGCATTTCCCTTCAAACTCATCTTGACTAATCTTCCACTCACCTGCATGTTCCAGCCACACTCCTCTTCTCCTGGATTCTCTTTGCCTGGAATTCTCCTTCCCATCTCGATTTTGCCTATTTGCTCTTTAATATAGATCATGGTGATCTATGATGGTCATAGTGATCATAGATTCATCACAGAACACTAGGCAAAAATCATTTCCTCCAGGACGACCTTCTTGATTCGACAGTCTAGGTTGGAGCTGCTCGAAGTGCAGTCCATACTTCGGTGCCAATCTACAAATTGTTTCCAATGTGATAAATGTTAAAATTGAGAAATAAGCATTTAGAAAGTTCTACAGTGTTTTAATATTACCATGACATCCAAGCACATGTTCAGTAGACTTGCCTTGTTGAACAGGGCAAAGAGCAGTTCAGGTGTTGTCAAACTCACATGGTCAGTCACGTGTAGCACAATTTGTATGCTAGTATCAGTTCAGGCAGATTGAAGGGAAAAGTGGCCCTTCAGCACACAGAGTTAGAGATGCACTGGTCTAGGTCACATTGTCATGTTATACAGTCACAGCACCATGTACCTTCTTTTCAAAGCGTCTATCACAGTTGGTAATTTTATGTATTTTTTGTGAACTTTTTTCTTACTGTCTGTCTCCCACACAAGACTCCTAGCTTCCTGACAGCAAGGACCAACCAGGCTTGTTGCTGCTCAATGTCAAATCCTTCTAGTCCAGCACAGTACCTGGGACATAGTTGGTGCTTAAACAGTGTGACTCATAAATAAGTGGAAAGCGTATAAGTAGTGAGCCTTGTTGTCAATTTGAATACTGTATCGCCCCAATGCCATTCTTAGCATTTACTGAGTTACCTGTGGCTTATATGTGAGGATAAGGGTGAGCAATGAGAGAGAGATGAGAGAATAATTATTCCATTTTATGAACTCAACCAGACCCTTTCAGATCACATTTCAATGGCATAATAGGTATAAAATGAGTAGTGAACAACGATGTTTTAAGGGTACAAAGGAACGCTTTGTCTTTGGTAACCCATATCTATGACCTATTGTCACACATCACGGGTATTTGGTTTTATTTGATGTTTATATTTGACTCTAATTAAGAAACATCATAAAATTTCATGACCCTCCCAGCAACAGAGCTCATGCCAGCTTTCGGTGGTGTTATGTTTCCTCGCCCAGTTCTACCCTCCATGCCTTTGTTCACAGCTGTTTTGCTGATAAAATGGAGAGAAAGAGAGCTGGTATTAAGCTGACAGCTTGCTTCTGGCAGCTGCTGGACCTCAGAGCATAATTTCCTCCCTGGTGGGTTATCAAAATCAAACACCCTCGACTAATCAGAATTTCAAAGGAAGCAGATATCCAGTTGAATTTAAGAGGATTATTCCAAAATGGCTCTGAGTAGGACATTGGACTTTTGCCCCCCTAACTATTTGCTCAAACAGGCATTAGAGGCAGCTGGAATATTAAACTTTTTCCAGGAAAGAGAAGAAATTTTAATATAGTGAAAAGAGCAATGGATGATGTTAGCAAGTCTTAGCCCTGCTCTGGGAAAGGTACCTAATCTCCCTGGTTTGATTTCTTCATACGTTGAAAAGGGGAATTGGGCCAGATGACCTCTTGATCTCTTCTAGCTCTGAAATTATGGAAATGAATGATTCAGTTCCTAGACAGAGGCTTCAAGAATGCTAAGGAGCTGAATATCTGTTCCCAGATGACAAAGTTGGCAAAGTTTATATCGGACTTAGATAAAGGTCTTTCTATTCACTACTCCTTCAGTTTAATCCTTCTTCTGAAAGACAGTACAGTATTTACCTCCTGCCTAGTATTGTGAACGTGAATTTGTTTATACAATCTCATGACTCTGAGATCTAACTCTAATTCCATAAATAGAAGTGTATAGTATTTACTAATGGTATTCCCAAAAACATCATGCTTGGTGAAAACGTTCTAGGATCAAATAAATTTATTTCTTTTTTTTTTTCTTTTTTGAGACAGAGTTTCGCTGTTGTTGCCAAGGCTAGAGTGTAATGGCACGATGTCAGCTCACTGCAACCTCTGCCTCCCAGGTTCAAGCAATTCTCCTGCCTCAGCCCCCTGAGTAGCTGAGATTACAGGCATGTGCCACCACACCCAGCTAATTTTGTATTTTTAGTAGAGACGTGGTTTCTCCATGTTAGTCAGGCTGGTCTCGAACTCCCGACCTCAGGTAATCAGCCCACCTCAGCCTCCCAAAGTGCTGGAATTACAGGCGTGAGCCACCGTGCCTGGCTGGATCAAATACATTTCTGAAATGCTGTACTCAATATCCTCTCCTTAATGTTTCACATTGCAGAAGGGTGCATTAAAGCCTAGAAAGTCAAATGCTAAAGAAAGCCTACTTAACTTTGCTTGCCCTAGCATTTCTCAGCGGTGAAGTCTTTTTTCTCTGGAACATTTATTTTTATTTTTATTTATTTATAGGGATTGATTTTTGCTTGTAAGTCAGCTGGAAGGTTCTGCTGATTGGAGTCTGGCTCCAGGAGTGGAGCTGGGCTTGCTCAAGTGTCTGTGCTCAGGGCCTTTCTCGGTGCCAGAACCTTGGTGAGTGCAAAAGTTGCTTGTCGATGAGTATGGCTCTATCCACCAAATTGGAAGAACACGATCTGCCAATGAAGAGAATGCCAGTAGCATATAAAGAGGGACGAAGATAATTATTAAGGAGTCTTAACTATAACTTTGAGCTTGAATCCAAATATGCCTGAAGTCTTCCATCCTGGGCTTCCCAGTAACAGAAACTAAAAACCTCCCATTGTGTTTAATATAGTCTTAATTGGGCTGTGCCACTTACAACCCAAAGAGTTCCGACCAATACATCCATGTTAATTGTGGACCTTTAAAAAATAAATATCCATTGATGATTTAATCAAAGAGATATTCTTTTAAGGGGGAATTTAGGAAGATTAGTTTTCACAAACTGTTTGGGAGAGATAATAAACTGCTGAGATGAAGTCCAGCTGGCAAGGATTTCATAATTTAGTTCCTGAGGATAAAAGGAAGGAAAATCCTATTTTCCTGCACCACCGCTGATATTCAGTTGGTTCACACTGGTACAGCCATGCTGGTTATTTAATGCCAGCATCCATTCTGATAAGTGGTATCCACATCTTCTAATTGTTAGGTATTTTGATTATCACTGCTGTCCATATCTACGCTGCAACATATTTTCAACAAAGTGAAATTGGCTAGGAATATTTTAGAATTCTGCTTTCTGTCTACCTGTGATGTGTAACCTCAATTTCTTTCACCTTGGATATCAAGATGCAACAGAATAAATTTGTCTGCAGCCTGGATGAACTTCCTCCCCACGAGAGGGACTGACTTTCCTCATTCTTCTCTTTTAACCCGGTCATGCTGAAATCATCAGAGCAGAGCCAGGCAGAATGCAAATGGCAGTAACATCCAGACTCTCATAGACACTGACTGGAAGCTGACCTCTGGCCATAGATGCCAGAAGCAGGAAGGCAAGGAAGGGACTAAGGAGAGGCCATCAAGAAAATGAAGGTACGATAAACTGCAAAAATTGCATTGGCAAGGCATGATGTACCACTGAGTCAACGTATATTTCCAACAAAATCCTGGAGGATAAGCCCGCAGAACACACAGACTAAAAAGATGGCAGCTCCCCACCCCAAAACACCTTCCCTGCCCACCAGCCTCTGCTCAAAATTCCACCACACAAACTCGATTATTTTATCTAAGGAAAGAATCAAGCAGATGAACTATGATTGAAGCTTATTTTATAATAGCAACCATTTAAAAACAACCTCCATGTTCAAACTTAGTCTGCTTTCCCTGACTGGCTAAATTATGATGTGCCCATACAATGGTGAGGCAGGAGAACAGGATCTGGAGGCAGGGGACCTAAGATCGATTTGGGACTAAGTCAAAAGGAAAACCTCAACTTTCCACAACTAAGAAACAAAAGTGCAGAAGGCTACTCCCTTCGTAAACCCTCCATCCACTTTTTCTGCCTGGCAGATGGAAAATTGAACATATCTCTGATTGGTTGCAGAAAGCACAGGACTATAACTTTTGTAACTTCACTTTAGCCTCTGATTGTGGGCCACACTTCATTTACATAGGGTGTACACCAAGTAACCAGTGGGAAACCTCTAGAGGGTATTTTAACCCCAGACAATTCTGTAACCAGGCTTTTGAGCCCCTATGCTCCACCAGCACCCACCCTGTGGAGTATACTTCCATTTTCAATAAATCTCTGCTTTTGTTGCTTCATTCTTTCCTTGCCTTGTTTGTGTGTTTTGTCCAATTCTTTGTTCAAGATGCCAAGAACCTGGACACCCTTCACCAGCGACAATGGAATACTGTAATTCCATTGAGCCCAGACAGTGTCACGTGCCACTCCTACCTACATGGGATCCTGGGGACACTCATAGGTTTAGTTGAGACTATTACTATCTTGAACAAAGTCGGAGTTCTCCTCATCAGAAAGAAGTAGAAATGACAACTCGCTGCATCTGCCACACAACTTTAATATCCTGCAATATGAGATTGTTTGAGAAACGAATGTACAACCACATGATGGAACTCTCTACGGATGTCTGATGCTAGAGAAAGAATAAAAGGGAAAATTATATGGTAAATGTTCTAGACATTTTAAATGAAAAAAGCATTTTCATTTAAAAATGAAAAAGTTGAAAAAATGTAAATAATATGATCACATGTGTGTATATGTTTGCGTATGGATGGGTGTGTATGTATCTCCTAGTACATGCATAGAAAATCTGTGGAAGAGGCTGGGCGCAGTGGCTCACGCCTGTAATCCCAGTGCTTTGGGAGGTTGAGGCGGGCAGATCACGAGGTCAGGAGATCGAGACCATCCTGGCTAACACCATGAAACGCCATCTCTACTAAAAATACAAAAACATTAGCCGGGTGTGGTAGCGGGCACCTGTAATCCCAGCTACTCGGGAGGCTGAGGCAGGAGAATTACTTGAACCCGGAGATGGAGGTTACAGTGAGCCGAGATCCTGTCACTGCACTCCAGCCTGGCCACAGAGCAAGACTCCATCTCAAAAAAAAAAAAAAAGAAAGAAAAAGAAAAGAAAATCTGTAGAAGAATACATAAGAAAGCATTATTGGTAGTTATTTCTGGAAGATAAGACTGAGAAGGAACATGACATTTACTTTTCACTTCAATCCATAGTATTTCTCTTGTCAATAGAATCAGAGAATTTATTGGTATAAAAATACCCAGGGCTCTACTGTGGTAATTTGGAAATTTGTTTCCAGATAGGTCTAAATACAAAACACTCTGGAAAAAGCTGCCTCAATCCTGTCCCCGGGACCCTCAGCAAGGGGCCTGTTAGCCACGATTCCACTTTAGCAAAGAAGCACCATCAGAAGAAAAAAACCACGCACCAGCCAGGACTCTACCTGAGAGAGAAGCCCACCAAAGGCTTTAGAGGGTAACACAGCAGTTGCTCTCCAGGTTACTTTTTTCTCCAAGGTAAGGAATACACTCCTAAATGTTCCTAAACTCATTTTGCTCATCTGATTTATTGTCATAACCCTCAATAAAAGTCCTCCTTTGTATTTAAGTTAAAACTTTCTATGTAACCTATAATTCTAGTTCTATCAGGCTCACAGAAGGTTGGTCACCATCCTCCCTACTGTAATTAAACACTCAAATGCCTCCTAAGGACTGGAAAAATTAAACCTATATATCTAGGACCCAGGAGCCAAAACCATAACAGCTCAGACAAAAGCTTAAGGTTTTTTTTTTTAAGTTTGTATTTTATATTAACAATTTGTGAGCATTTTACACTCTGCTCCATGATATGGCTATAACTGATTCCCACTAAAATAATTTCTTCCTCTCCGCCTCTCTTCTGGAATATTTGACTAAATTGATATTCCGGGAAGATGTGTCCTGTTTTCGCAAAGGCCACCCCCAACACTGTATTCCCTCATATGACCTCATCGCTCAGGCTTTTCTACTTTTAAGTCAACCATTTCTAATTATCTTAACCCGTAGACATAAGTCCCAATTTTTCAATCCTTTAAATGTTCCCATCATTTTCCTCCAAAGCCTATTTTGTGTATCACTAACTCTAAAGTAATATGCTCTAAAATTCACTGCAGTACTCCAATGAGATGCTGTTGGAAAGGGTCTGAATTTATGCCCCCACTTTCTCTCCCCTCATATTCGTACACCCACCATTTATTTGTAACTCTGTACTTCCTGAAAGGAAGAACACATTCAATAATCAAGCCAACTAGTACTGCTGAGGCTTTCTACTAAAGACTTGTAGATCTTTGCACAGAGCACAGCAGGACCGATTAGTATGCCAGGGTGAAGACACTGAAAAAATACACTAGCAAAGTCCAAGGGAAGTTGTAAGAGACTGTGTGAGGTTGAGAATAGAAAATGGGTTCATCAATTAAGAAGAGACACAGGAAATTGTGCAAGTATATGCATAAAGTGAACAGCCAAATGGTGAGTTTCACCCCATGTAACACCCAGCATCTGTCCCGCTTTGAAGCCCTTACCTTTAAGCAGGCTGGCCTGCCCAGCGGTTCACACAGCCTCAGTGAGAGGGCATGCCAAGAAGTCTGCTTTGTTCCCTGGCCAATGCTGGACCTTCCTGCCGAGACATGCCTCACACTCATATTTCCCAGCCTGTTCTAATGACGCCAGCTCTCAGCTTCTCGGCTCCTGTCTCTGACTTTGCTCCTCTGTCGAATGCCTGATATTATTGTGTCTCCGGGACTAAGCCTTGGTTCCCTGAAATTGCATTCACCACAAACTGCATGTGCTTTTAGCTGCTCTGGAGAACATCCCACCATTATCTAGCACATCCTCTGGACAAAACCCCGGTTGGACCTAGCCAGTAAGACTGAAGTTACTGCTGGGATAATCCCAGTTGCTGAAGAGGAAAACTATGTTTATCTATGCATACTAATATGACTGAAAAAACATTTTCTTTATTAATCTATGGAGAACAATGTCCCTAACACAGTCTGGGACAAAAATCACTTTACAAGGTTCTTTACAACCTTCTTCTGAGGAAAAAAAAATGACTATTCCTGAATAGAAATGCTGAAGCAATGTTATGATAAACTTCAATGAGATTAAGACCCCTTTTGAGAACTTACTCCCCATCTCTTCAGCTGCGTGTCTGTCAGGAACCTGATGGTATTGAAACAGATGTAGCATTTATTATATTCAGTAAACACAGATGATCTAATCATAGCTGACCACTCTCTTTTTCTATAAAATGTCCTTACCCAAAGCAAATCTTTGGGTTTTGTTGGTGTTTGTTTTGTTTTTGAGAGAGGGTCTCACTCTGTCACCCAGGCTGGAGTGCAGTGGTACAATCATGGCTTGGCTTACTGTAACCTCAACCTCTTGGGGCTCAGGTGATCCTCCCACCTCAGCCTCCCGAGTAGCTGGGACCACAGATGCACACCATCACACCTGGCTAATTTTTTTTTTTTAATTTTTTATAGAAACAGGGTTTTGCTATGTTACCCAGGATGGTCTTGAACTCATGGACTCAAGTGATCCACCCACCTCAGCTCAGCCTCCCAAAGTGCTGGGATTACAGGCATGAGCCACCATGCCCAGCCAATAGTAAATCTTTGGATTGTCCTGCAATCTCTGTTTGCTCACAGCAAGTGTGAAATAAAATTTTGCTGCTATGACTCTTTACAAATTTAAACAAATTATTTAAAAATTTTTTTCAGGGATGGGGATCTGTGTTGTCCAGGCTAGACTCAGACTCTGGGCTTAAGAGATCCTCCCGCCTCAGCCTCCTGAATAGCTGGAACTACAAGCATGTGCCATCACACCCAGCTCCCCTGAAAATTGCTTTTTATCAATGTGTTGAGTCTTTATAAAAACAGGTTTTGGTCACTGCTGAAGTTTACATTAGGCAATTTGTCTTGACTGTGCTTTCGACTGCTTTACACAGCCATTTGTTGCTTTGTTCAAAAACATCCAATTTCGTTTTGATAATGCATTAGAACATCTGCTGTCCTTTTAGAGCCGTTTAAGATGTTGTTGCTAGATTATTTGGAATGATTCAGTGTTGTGCTTAAAAACGTTGCCTGTTTACAGCTCTCTCATATTAACTCTTGCTCACCTAGAGTGTAGTTTGGCATCTGATATAACTCACTTGCTTCTCCCAGAAAAATCCTTTTACATATTTTTTTTCTTTCTGGCATTATTTAGATCCTGATTGCTGGGCATATTCCAAAACAACATCTTTTTTTGAAGAAAGGAACAATATTTTCTTATATCAACTAATGTATATGCATGCTTATTCATTATTAGTTCAAATCTTTATTACTATCCACTATAGGCAAAGTATTATTTACATTTCCTTTCCTGCAGAAATATGCATTAGCAGTGGCATAGGTAAAAGAAAAAGAGACAGATTCAGTGATACCACAAATCCAGACCACCTCATGTCTCAGAATTACGATGCACTTCTACTCACACCAGATGACATTGAAGCAAATGTATAAATACTGAAAAGGAATTTATAAATGTACTGAAATCTCTCAAAGAAGCACTTAACAGACATTACATTGTACAACCCACAGTAGTTGTCCTAAAGATCTTTTCTTCATAGTCCCACTTTTCAGAACACTTGCTTCCATTAAGTCTCTTTTCCACCCATCCAAGTGCCAGTAAGGATTTTGAATTTTCTTTCTCTCACCCAACTCCCTTTCTTGGTCTAACATCCCAAAGTAAATGTATTATGTTAAGCATAGCTCTAGGCCCTTTCTAGCCATTCCAGGTTTTGTTGAGCCTCTGTGGCTCTATTATTCTGATCAGTATAAGTCCAGGCCTGGAAGCCATTCCCCAATCAAGCGTCCTCTGCTTTATTAGGGGGCCAAGGAAAGACAGCAAAGCCTTTTTTTTTTTTTTTTTTTTTTTTGAGGCAGTCTCGCTCTGTCACCTAAGCTGGAGTACAGTGGCATGACCTCAGCTCACTACAACCTCTGCCTCCAGGGCTCAAGTGATTCTTGTGCCTCAGTCTCCCGAGGAGCTGGGATTACAGGCATTCGCCACCATGCCCAGCTAATTTTTATATTTTTCATAGAGATAGGGTTTCACCTTGTCAGCCAGGCATGTCTCGAACTCCCAACCTCAAGTGATCAACTGTCCTCAGCCTCCCAAAGTGCTGGGATTACAGGCATGAGCCACTGCACCCAGCTGGCAGTAAAACCGTTGCTATTCATGTCATAACAACTTCACCTCCAGTAGAGCTGTCACACCAGGCAACATAAGGACCACATAAAGCTGCAAGATACCAAGGGCATCTAGAACAGTGAGCACCCATTTCTATTTGTGAGGATTAGCCAAGTTTCTTGGGCCAAGAGGTGGAAGTCAGCTCAAAGCTGATGCCTCCATCACCTAGAACAAGTCCAACCTGACTAATGGCTAGATGTTTAAGATGGTAACTTGCCATACTACACCTCCCTTTCTGATACTCTGATACTCTGATACAAAGCCATTCTAGCTGCATTCCTCTCCTTTCTGTTCCTCAAAAAGTCCAAGCCCTTTCCTGCCTCAGGGCCTTTGCACATTCTGCCCACGCTGTCTGAAATGCTCTTCCCTGTCTCTTCTCATGCCTCGTCCCTCACGCCTCAACTTATATGTAACTTCCTTAGAAACCTTCTTTGACCACCGACAACTGAGTTATCATCTCTCACCTCACCTGAAGAATGTACTACCTACGATCTTCAACCTCTAATTGTCTTGCGTATTTACTTCAATACAATTAGGCTGCAGTTCCATGGGGTCTGGGACCTATCTGTCTTATTCACACTATATCCCTAATCTTATGACACAGGAAGAATTCAGTCTGTATCTGTAGATAGATTAAATGAATGAATCCCTGCATTCAGATCAAAATATCCAAGGGGAAGAGGGGTGGTGGGGATCCTTAGAAATGCATTTCAGCATCTTCCATCCTGTTGGAAATCCATTTTACACCCAACAAAATTCCTTTACAAGAAAAAAAGAAAAGAAAAGGCTCTCCTTGTGTGTATGAGTGTCCTTGCAGCACTAATTTTAGAAATTCTCATGATACATTGCAAACATTTTAATCCCTGAACAAGCAGGTGGATGTAATTTGCCTGAACTCATGTTTCAGTGTGCTACCCATGAATTGGTAAGATCTTGCTTGCTAGTGGTGAGAACTCAAATTTTGGTGAAGCAATACTCCATCAACATATCTCAGAAAGCTTACTCCCTTGTGACCTTCTCTTTGCAATGATTTATGGGAGCTATAAAACAAATGCCCGGTGCTGAGAAATAAAATTTAAGAAAAAAAAATTAGTCTAGATTTTGAAAATGAATTGCCCTATGAAAACATAAACACAAAATGATGTTGCCAAAATATGACACAAAAATTATTTCAGTAGTTCTTGAATCATCTCAAGGATATGGTCTTATATTCTGAAAACTGTCATTCTTGACATCTGTCAAATGGAAACGGTGAAGAAAGTCAAAGACAAGGGTGTCCTCTAAAAAGCACTGCCATTTAAGAAATTTTTTATGATCAGAGTTCAAAGCAAGGAAACTTCAGTGAACTACTACAGCTCATCTGGCTATGCCAAGATAGTGCTCCAGTTTGCAAAGAGAAGGGTATATCATAGGGATAGAAATAGGCCTGATCTTGCCTTACACTTGACCATCAGGGACAAGAAGAAATCTGCTAGAACTTTGTCTCTGGCATGAACGCCTTTGGACTTAACCTGAACCATTCTGATCTTTCAAGTTGCGTCTCCTACCACTTCCCAGCATATACCCTAAGTTCATACCATATTGAAATCCTCACACTTACTAATACATGTCCTGCTCCGTTACATCTCTAGGCCTCTGAATACAACATTTGTTCTATCTGTAATATCCTTCCCTGGGAGGTGATTGGATCATGAGGACAGTTTCTCGCGGTTTAACACCATCCCTCTTGGAGCTGTCAAGATGACAGTTAGTCATCCCAAGATCTGGTCATTTAAAAGTGTGTAGCACCTGACCATCTTTCTCTTCCTCCTGCTCCTGCCATGTGACATTCCTGTTCCCCTTCACCTTCCCCCAAGATTGTAAGTTTCCTGAGGTTCCCCGGAAGCAGAAACCACTATGCTTCCTATACGGCCTGCAGTACCAAACCTATTTTCTGTATAAATTACCCAGTCTCAGGTATTACTTTATAGCAATGCTAGAACAGACTAACACAGCCTCTGAATACAGCCTTTCTTCTATCAAGTAAGGTACTTCCCTTTCCTTTCCTTTTCTATCGAGAAAAAAGCTACTCATTCCCCCAGGAATCTGCCCAGATACAACTTCCTTGGTGAAGTCTTTCTTTTTTCTTTTTTTTTTTTTTTTTTTTTAGATGGAGTCTAGCACTGTCACCTGGGCTGGAGTGCAATGGTGTAATCTCGGCTCACTGCAACCTTCGCCTCCTGGATTCAAGTGACTCTCCTGCCTTAGGCTACCACACCCAGCTATTTTTTTTGTATTTTTAGTAGAGACGGGGTTTCACTATGTTGGCCAGGCCAGTCTCGAACTCCTGACCTTGTGATCCACCCGCCTCAGCCTCCCAAAGTACTGGGATTACAGGTATGAACCACCGCACCCAACCAGTGAAGCCTTTTCAAATTGCCTAGGAAATTAGTGGCTTCTTCCCCTATGTTCTTATTGCCCTTTGGGGAAAGCTTGTTTATAGCACTTAGGATTTACATTTTAATGATTTATTCTGTGTCTTTCTTTTCAGCCAGGCTGTGAGTTCTCTGAGGCAGCCAACTTCATTCATCTTTGTATCTTTATAGCATGATAGCTTAACAAATGCCGACTGGCTGGCTAAAGAATCAGAACTGAGACTTCAGCTGTTTGACTCCTTCTGCTAACCTCTGGACTGTTAAGATAAAGGAAACTGAGTGTAATATATTGTAACATGCTGGAGATTTTTCCATTTACAGCATTCTAAAAGGTTTGTTACAAAAATTTGTAAGGAATTTTATATACCAAAGGAAGCATCAATGATCCCCTGTCTTCCATTAAATATGGACAGGCTGTAAATAAAAATTTTCTTCCCTTCAAGGGTATTTGAGCTTATACTCTATAAACAGAATTCAGAATCCTCTGGAGGTCCACCCAGCCCACTTCATCCAGCCTCTGTGTCCTGGGAGGTCTTAACACTTGAGAATGGTAAGCCCCAAGCCTACCAGAAGAGAAGACCAGGTGTGTAAAAATTAACTAATGAAGTCCAGGATCATATAAATAGAATTGTGGTATGTGTGGTTACTTCTCTTCATGAAGATTTACTATCTAACCTGAACAGACATGCTGCTGTGTGACAGGAATTTATTTACTGTTCAAATCTGACCTTTTCCCATGTGGTGGGAGATTGCATTTCACTGGGTGGCTTGGAGATTTATTGTACCTCTTTAGCTGCAGTGGCATTTCCTGACTGTTGGCTGCCGAGACCCTCCTAAACTCAAGTACAAAAAATCCTGACCTCGATGTCCCTCCTCCAAATGGGGGCAGATTTCTTGAGGGCAAAGTATTAATAGGTTTAAAGGACAAGCTTTATTGGAAGCAAGTGAAAGCACAGGGGACAGCGTAATGATAAAAACACACAGGTTGCCTTCTCACCTCCCATACAAACTAAGACAGATAAGTTCAAGCAGGCTTGAGACCCTAGGAACCCTGCAGGCAGGTGGCAGATGCGAGATCTGAAACCACAGGGAAATGAAATAGGCTCCTCTCTCCCTCGCCCCCTCCTTGATTGTCCCTCTACTCCATATCTAGGTCACAGCACCAGTTTTCCCAATCAGAGAAGAGTCTCAAAGTGGCTTCTGCAAATGGCACCAATCTCAGGTAGTCTTTAAGCACACAATGAATTAAGTGCCACGCAGCTCTTTGTATCCTGGGTATAGTTTAAATTTCCTTTTGCTAAATTTTTATTTCTCTTCTTTTCCTTCACTGTCATCATTTCTATAAATTTGGTGATTCCTTTTTAATATTTTTGTCTGCAAATATCTGTAAGGAAATTTAAAACTTAACAAATCGGGCTAAGAAAACACTATATGTTGGTAATTGAGTTCACCAAAACAAAATGTTCCCAATTAAAATGAAATTGATTTAAGATAGGACCATGTTAACTGAGAAAACTGTTTATATGCACCAAATTCAATACAAGTCACTTCAAGTGTAGCCTGCTTGGTTTCATTAGATTAACAGAGATTTATATCATAGACAGCAATTAGCCAAAAGAACGTCGTTTAACTGTGACATTGCCCTCCCACTGTGTGCAGCATGCGTCATTCATCACGGGCACATATAAAACCCCAAGGCACAAATGGGCAGGAATTACCATGTTCTTCTAAAGGCATTTATTTTTTAAATTATACTCATTTTTAATTCATGTTGCCAGTTTATAATTCAAATTATAAAATTAAAACACTGGAGGGAAACCTAGACATTGTCTTGGATGAAGTTTTTCCAACCTCTTTTTAAAAGAAGAAACTTTCCCCAACTCGCCAAAACAGAGGCCCAATAAATAAAATAAATAGCAGAGTTTCCCACTCACTGAGAGGTCTTGAAGACCTATTTCTTCGGGGCCTTTTCCCATCCTTGCTCTTGCCCTGGCCCGCAGCACAAGAGCTTCCAGGACAACCCGCGAAATCTTTACTCAGGACGGTTTGAAAGCTGCTAATCTGGAAAGAACCTCCCACTTTATTTGAGGTGAGAAAAATGAATCCAACAGAGGTTAAATTACCTTCTTAAATTGACACAATTTTCTAATTGCTAACTTGACACTAGAACCCAGAGGTCTATACAACCAAACTGCTTCCCATCAATGCCCAGGTCTTTTCTGGAGCAGAATGCCAGAAAGCAAGCCTGGATGGAAAAAAAAAAAAAAAAAATATATATATATATATATATATATACACACACACACACACACACAAACACACACATATATATATACACACACATATATAGTCATATATATGTATCTATATATAAAAAAATATATATATAGTCAGCTGCCTCCTTTATTGACCAATATAGAAGTCACTTTTATTACACAATTTGATATAGTAGTTAATGAACATATGTTTTCCATCAGACATCACAATCATGGGGTTTCTCCTGTTAAAAATGGCGCTGTTATTCTATATAATCTAGAACACAGTGCAACATTTTGGTTGTCAAATTTGTAACATGAACAACTAATGCTGATTGCAGAGCATTTTAAAAATATAAGATGCTGCCTAATTTTAGAAATAAGAATAGAAAATTGTTCTCTCTAAATAAGAACATGAGTCCATGAGTCTTGCTGTGTAAACACTGCACGCTTCTCTCCGTGTCAGTGGCCCATCTCAGGACACAATTGATGTAATGTCACAGATAAAATAAGGTAGCAACGACACAAGGAAGAAGTCAAAATCTCAAGTTGAAATAACCTATGTAGAGGTTAAAGAGCAGCTGCTGGCTGTAGGTGCTCCTTATTTGCTCTCTGCAGTAAGCTTATTTTTCTCTCTATTTACATCAGCCCTAAATGTAAGGGAACTATTTCCTGCTACTGTTAATTTTACCTTGTTTGTCCTCAGGGAAAGAGAAAAGACATAAGTTATTTCCAGTGTAGGATGAAGTGATCCAGGCTAATTAAATGCAGCAAGAGCTAACTGATGGATTAGCCTTTCATTCCATTAGCCCACATGCATAAACTGAAGTCATAAACATTTAGAAAGTTCTTTGTCATTTATTTTAATGCTTTTTAAATGTGCTAAGGAGAAAAAATTTATGATGTGTTTCTACAGCATTCTGGTTATGAAGGTTCTATCCATCAATAACTAATTTATTTCTATAATGGAATACCAGTTTACAAATAATGCTTCACATATGAGGCATTAATGCAGAAGCCTCTAAATGTAAGGAATTAATGCGAGGTCTCTAATTATTGAAAAATATAGGCAAGAACATTTGGTGAAAAAATTGTATGTACTGAATTTCAAAACAAAAAAAAAAGAGAGAGAGAGAAAATGCTTTAGGTCTTTTAGAAAGATTTAAAAATCACATGGATTCAAATTTTTACCATAAAGAAAAGAGTTCCAAAGCTCAGTTTACCACCCACTTATTAAACGCCTAAATTCCAGTCCAAAGAATCTAGCTCCACCTTCACCAAGATTACTGTAACAGAATTTAAAGGATTACTAAAATAACTAACTCTGTAGCACAGTTGTGTGGAAGGTTTACCTTAGTAAACCTATTAAGTCATAGTCACTTAAGTTTAACGTTTATGGTTCCAATAAATTTGAATTTTCAGTATCACCAGTACTTTGCCAAAATTGGTCAATTAGTCTGGATTTAGTTATTAAAAATACTTTAATAGAAACAAAAAATACAAATAATTTCTAATAATTCACTTGTTTTCCATGGTTACACTGCTTCAGCTTTGTCCCAGCTAAGCTTCACTGGATATTATGTTTTTTGTTTTTTTTGTTTGTTTGTTTGTTTGTTTGTTTTGAGATGGAGTCTAGCTCTGTCGCCCAGGCTGGAGTGCAGTGGCCAGATCTCAGCTCACTGCAAGCTCCGCCTCCCGGGTTTACGCCATTCTCCTGCCTCAGCCTCCCGAGTAGCTGGGACTGCAGGCGCCCGCCACCTCGCCCGGCTAGTTTTTTGTATTTTTTAGTAGAGATGGGGTTTCACTGGGTTAGCCAGGATGGTCTCGATCTCCTGACCTCGTGATCCACCCGTCTCGGCCTCCCAAAGTGCTGGGATTACAGGCTTGAGGATATTATGTTTTAAGACCCTGTTTGTATTTGTAAGGTAGCTGAAATTGATGAACATTTTTCTTCTCAGGCACAAATGGTAATCTTACAACTGATTACACAATTCCTTTGCCATAACCACCTAACTGACTTCTATTTTAGTTTTCATGTGGCCAATGTATCCTGACAAAAGAGAAAAAAATATTGAATTGAAAAAAAAATAGAATTGGCCGGGTGCAGTGGCTCAGGCCTGTAACCCCAGCACTTTGGGAGGACGAGATGGGCGGATCACTTGAGGTCAGGAGTTCAAGACCAGCCTGGCCAACATGGTGAGCTCTGGTATCTATTAAAAATACAAAAACTAGCCTGTCATGGTGGTGCACACCTGTCATCCCAGCTACTCGGGAGGCTGAGGCACGAGAATTGTTTGAACCCAGGAGGTGGAGGTTGCAGTGAGTTGAGATTGCAGCCACTGCTCTCCAGCCTAGGTGACAGATCAAGGCTCTGTCTAAATAAATAAATAAATAAATAAATAATGTAGAAGTAAAAAATACTTGCTCTATAGTGGGAAATATTAAAAGTATTAATTTAGTTCTCAACATTCCTTTATGTTGCAAGGACCATCCACCCCAGACAACGTAGAACATCCTAAGAATATCGACTAAGGATAGCACCTCTCATTCAATGTTTTCTAAAATGAATGCACTAAAAGCTGCTTACAGTAAAATTATTAATCATCTTAAACCACCAGCATAGTATTCAAAGACCTTCTTTGGTCTGTCCTACTTTAAAACTGTTTAGTTCAAGTATGTCTTAATGGCTATTATTTATGCCAAAGACCATAGGAAGAACAGAAGATGGCATAAGATACAGTCTAAAACTAAAGAAACATAAAATTCTATTGAGGAGACAAGATATGCGGAAGTGGCCACGCACTTCCTTGGGCCTTGACCTGTTAAATGGAATACAACAAGGTACGCAGCTCAAGGGAAAGCCCGCCAGTGCTAGGTAATCTTGGGAGATAAGAGGACTCTAAGAGTCCTCCTGAGAAAAGAGGACCTGGCTGGCCCCTAACGAATGGGCTAATGGGCCAAAGATGGAGAAAGCAGGGAGGCATAATCCCGCATAGGAAGCCATAATAGCAAATCTACAAAGGTGGTGGTGACCAGGTCTCACTCAGGAGATAGCAGGGGAATTTTCCTAAAGAGAGTGCATTAGTCAGGGAGCAGGGACAATGGGGGAGAGGAGGGCAATAATAATAATACTATTCTTCTTATTATATATATAATAATACCATTATATATTATTATTATTATTAATTGAACATAATAAAGGGTCTCCATTGCTACAATGGTGTGTTTGAATTTCATCCGGCAGAGTAGACATTTAAAAAAATATTAAATTATGTCAAGTCTTATCGCATTTATAGTTGAAAAATAGCCACAGGAGCATATTTACCTACATTTAAAAAAATGCCCAGAAAACAATCTGCGATGATACAAAAAAGGCTACTGTCAATGGTTGCCTCTCGAGTGGGCAGCAGGTCGAGTTGGAATGGATTAAAGAGGAACTTGCGCTTTGTATTGTATACACTCCTGGGTTTAATGATTTTTTTTTTTTTTTACCACAGGTTGTATTAATGTATCACCTATGTACTTAGAAAACAATTTCTTAGGAGAAAATTTTGTGATGGTTTATTCCATTTTTAAAACCAAAATGTAATTAAAACCCAAAACGTGACTATTTTTTATGCAAAAGAAAAAAGTAAAATCTAGTTTGAATTTGTCCAGCATAGTCTTTGCTGGTTGGAACCTCATTCTATTACTCTTGATGTTCTATAAGGATGTGCTCACTCAGATGTTAAGTATATATTAAAACAAAAAGATGCAAGTTTGGAGGGCAGGATAGCAACCTGCTAGAAGTAAGGAGTCTGAATTTCAGACAGAATTCACCTTGTGCACTATTAACACAGACTCTTGCCTTAGTTTGGTGCAGGGTGAACTGATCAAGAACATGAGTTTTGGAATGCTGGCTATAGCTGACATTTATTGAGGATCTACACTTGAAGTAGGTAAGCATTATTGTCACCATTATTTTACAGTTGAGGAAGCAGATGCACAAAGAGTTCATATAACTTGTCCCGGATGACACAATTGTAAGCGGTAAATCCAAGTCGCCTGATCCCTGAGCTTTGATTCTTAGATCTTAAAATACAGTCAGGCCCAACAGCAGATCACAGCCCCCACCAATTCCATGACCCTGGAAGCATCATTTAACCTCTCTAAGCTTCTGGTTCCTCATCCAACAGATGAGCAATGAGATAATAAATTAAAGGGTTTAGGTCAACACCTGGCAAATACTAAATGCTCAACAAATTACAAAATAGTAATGTTAACCACCAGACATCCTTTTCTGATTAGAGCACAAATTTCTGGTTCAAAAGATTGCTTTGAGCTTGCCTTCCACTTGCCATGGTTTTTTTTGTTGTTTGTTTGTTTTTGTTTTTGTTTTTTCCCCATACGTGCAAACATAAAGCATATGATTTTGGAAAAACTGAAGAACATTAGAGTTAAAGCAGAGATACACGAAGAGCAAGCACTGAAATGCAAGAGGCTTCTCTACCTGTCCCAATTCACAGGCGATTGAGTCCGCATCTTACAACCAAAAAGAAGAGCTACAAAACAAGACTGTTTATCTCCAGAATGTCTGTTGTCCTGCACACTAGCAGTTTTCACCTGGGCCACTTCAGATCTCAAAAGGGAGGCAGATATCAAAGGCTGGTCTAACACTGACATCCCCTTGTTATTGATCATCATTTTTGGACATTTTTTTAGGTAAACTTAAGCTTCAACCATTAATGTATTTTCTGCAATGAAAACTAAAATTAATCATTAATATGGTCTGTTTTGTAGAGTTTTTAAAAGCAGTTTTAAAAAAAGTTAAAATGCTGTTGACTGAACTACCCAGAGAGAATGTGTGCGAGGCGAGTTGAATAGTTTTGGTTAGCGGCTTTTGCATTCTGTCCTTTTCAACCTCACTTTTATTTTTAGTCATAATTTCCTATGTCAATTGGCAAGCTTTAAAAGGATTTTAAAAAAAATCTATGGTGACAAGCTGCAATCTAACCTAAAAATGTCATGTTTTTCTTTTCTTTCTAGGTGTTACTCATGGCTTTCTGAGAAAATGTCTTGAATATTTTATCAAATGTGAGGGGAAAAATCCATAAATATGATCATATTTTTATTATAAACAACTTGTTACACAACTATTACTGAATTCTTCTAATGGAACAAGGTCCTCTGTGACTTTGATTTTCACTATTACTCAGATCCTTTGTGGCTTTGGTTTTCACAAGCTCTCTATTCCCAAATTTCTCCACCGGAAGAGCTTTTAGTTTCCCAAAATTCCCATGGCTGAATTCACAAGATTTGAAGGTACGGAAGCATCTCTCACTTACCAGCAACTGCTAGTTTCCAAAATAGCCCTTTGATGAGGCCCTGATTCCCACTGTCGTACATTAACACTTCAGAGGTAGTACTTCCTATTCCTGCAACTTACTCTGAGCCTTGGGCAAATTACTTAACCCCCCTGGGCCTTTTTTCTCATCTGTAATAAAGGAATGATAATATCTACTTTGTGGGTCATTGTGGAGATATATGTTATTAAGTTCTGCTTGTACAATCTAGCACAGAGCAAGCCCATATATAATGCCTATTATAATTACTTTCCTTAAAATTATCTGATGACCGTAGTTAACTAAAGTCAGGAGGTGCTATTACAGTGAATGGTTACAGACCTGAATAACCCTGCTCCTTAGACCTCCAGGGAGTGCCGGGGGTCCAGATGCTGTCAAACGTAGTATAGTTTGGTGACCCCGTGCTCACAGTGTGGATCGAGACATATTTGAATGTCAGCTCTGATACTTATTAGCCATGTGACTGTAGCAATGACAAATTACTCAGCCTCAGTTTCCTCATCTGTAGACTGGAGATGGTTTGTAACAGTGTCCACTTCCTAGGATTATTTCAAGGATAGAACAGGACGGTGCAGTAAAGCACATAATGGAATTCAGTAATTTCTCAGTGCACAGCTTGTAAGCCCCAGTCAAGGTGGCATCATATGAATCAAAAGGCATGTGGGTGTGCCCCCCTTTCATCCCTGGCAATTGACCTATCTCTTAGGGGATAAGACAACCCCATATTGCTTTTTCCAGTTTTGAAAATCAAAATGCTGATATATTGAGCCTACTTAAATTAGAATTCTCCTCTGCCTAATTATCCAGTAAGACAACCATTCTTACTGGTGTTTACTCACAAGTCTTTATAAGCATCACATGTATGCATGTATACTATTAATAATAATAGTGGAGACTGACCAAGAGCTTACTATGTCAATCTATTGTCTTGCATTATGTCATTTAATTTTCACATCATCCCTTTGAAGTACTATTCTCCTTTCACAGATAAGCAAACTGAAGCTCAGAGGTCAACTTTCTCAGGTTTACAAGGCTAATAACTGATGGAGCCTGCATTGGTACCAAGATGGTTTTAAACCAAAACTCGCAGCATAATATACTTCTTGCAGAATGTTCTGTGCTTTAAATTGAAAGTACAGAAGCATTAAATTTAAAGTATTTAAATCAGATGTTAAATACTTTACAGATGTAACTTCAACCCATGTGATGACAAGCCTTTGGCTAGTGCTGTTGCCTGTCATGCTTTGCAGTCACTGACACAGACAGCTGGGGACACAGCTGAGGCAGGACCAAGCCCTCCATTTTGCCACCTGATTGTTCTGAATTTCTGAACTGGGCTAAGTCGACGCTGTTTTTCATGAAAATCTCTCCCGTAGGTGGAATACAATGCAGCCATAAAAAAGAATGAGTTCATATCCTTTGCAGGGACATGGATGAAGCTGGAAGCCATCATTCTCAGCAAACTAACACAGGAACAGAAAATCAACACGACATGTTCTCACTCATAAGTGGGAGTTGAACAATGAGAACACATGGACACAGGGAGACGAACATCACACACTGGGACCTGATGGCAGGTGGGGGGCAAGGGGAGGAAGAGCATTGGGATAAATACCTAATGCATGCAGGGCTTAAAACCTAGATGATGGGTTGATGGGTGCAGCAAACCACCATGGCACATGTATACCTATGTAACAAACCTGCACGTTCTGCACATGTATCCCATAATTTAAAGTTAAAGTAAAAAAATATATATATATTTTTTTTTTCCATGGGATCCTGCAAAGAAAACAAAGAGGGAATTCTAAAAACCTAATAGCAACCTAGAGTTTACACAGTATTTAGTGAATGGAACATTCTGTCAATCAAGTACTCCAGTTAAATCAGAAGTGTCCGTGTATATATGGAACATAAAATGTCAGTTTTCAAAGAATCTGTATATAATTCCTAACACTTAAACTGGACATATTTTCATCTTTGTTTGAGAATTCAGAAGTCTGGGGTGTATCCTGAGGTTCCTATCAGACATATTGATCACCACATTGTAAACTTCCAGTGAGGCAGAGAAGTACAATTTAAATGGGATTTACTGTATGACAGAGAGTATATTGTTTTTGTCCATGGACTGAAAGAATGTCTTAAATTTTTATTTCCATATTTTATCCTACATAAACCAGAATCCATGAAAGTGGTCAACTGAGTAAATAACATATAAATATTTTTTGTCCAGAATAGCTATGGTCAAGTTCACTTGAAAAATGGGCTATTTTCTATTGCGTTAGCCCTTTTAACTTTCCTAAAGTTTGATATATTGAATAACTGTGAATTTATACTGTGGACTTAATGACAAGAACTATGAACATAGAGATGGGCAAATGGAAAAATTACTGGAATTTGTCCAAAACGTTGGTTCTGGACTTCAAGGAAACATCAGAGAAACGTCCGACTTCTCAAGGTCCCCCTTTCCTTTACTCTCTGATAAACCTAGAGAAACTCTCCTATTCCCAGTCCTTGGAGTTTTTCTCCCCAGTCCTATTTCTTTACCTTCCTTGAGACTGAACTTCAACTTTCCAGGAGATCTCAGGTCTGGGTCATCACTTTCTCAATGTCGTTGCCCCAGGTGAGGCCCTTGGGAAAGCCGTCTTCATTTTTGACTCTATCCCCAGTGGACTATGTCAGCTGAAGTTAGTACTTCGAGAGTTAAGGCAATACTGATGCTCTGCTGAGACCTCTGGGGTACTGGCATGTAGCGTAACATTGCTAAAGAGGGGAAGATTCTCTTTGAGTTCTCCCATAACTCAGGTATTTAATGACGATGCAAACACAAAAGTGATTCTTCTTGTCAGTAAATATGTAACTGTTGGTTACTTATTAAGATAGGTTTCTATGTGCTGGCCAAGTAGTGTATTGATAATGTAATGGTTTTCTTCTCATTAATTAAAAATATTAGAGGCAGCAATGGTATGGAATTCTGAATCAAACTTTGCATTCCACCCACCTCTAGCCAAAGAGTCCCTAATGGATAGCCTCTGCTGTATTCATTTCAGAGGAAAATAGAATTCTAAAGATGTCACTCTAAGATTATTTGACCAAACAGGAATCTAGGTACTGCTATGAATTTCACAGATATCATTAAGGATCTAGATCTTAAAATAGGGAGATTATCCTGGATTATCTGAATGTGCCAAATCTAATCATTTGAGCCCATAAATCAGAGATATTTCTCTACCTGTAAGAGAGATGCAGCAGCAGAAGAGGAGAAAGATGAGACTGGGAGTGAAGGGGGTCAGAGAGAGATGGCGTGAGATAAATATTTAGCCAGCCTTTGTTGGCTTTGAAGATAGAGGAATGGAGCCATGATACAGGGAATGTGGGCAGGGTCTAGAAGCTGAGAACAATGCTCTGTGGACAGCCAGCAAGAAAGTAGGGGCCTACTTTCTACAACCGCAAGGAACAGAATACAGTCAACCTGGTGAATGAACCAGAAGGGATTCTCCCCAAAGACACTCCAGTAAGAAACGCAGCCCTGGCCACAACTCAGCATTGTAAGATGCTAAACTGAGCCTACCAGACTTATAACATACAAAACTGAGAGAAAATACATGGATAATTGTTAAGCTGTTATGAAAGGAGTAATTTCTTACAACAGCAATAAGAAACTAATAAAATGTCCCAAATAAAAATGTATTCATCTCCAATGAGGACTTTGTTTTTTCCAAATTCCATGCCATATGTAATTTTCTAAGAAAAAAATACCTTTGTTTCAATTTCTAACCTTTTCATTTCCTTTCACTAGGATGTAGAGAGGGATCCAAAAAGTCCATATTTGCTCTAAAGTAGAAATCCATATTTATTAAAGGGTAAGTGTTCTATTGAGCTTCTAATGGCATGAAGTTTTTTGGCTATTCACACACTATTAGGGTACAGGAAAGTCATTGTATAACAGAAATGTTTGTTCATTTGATACAAAGCCAGTCAGTTTTGTGAGGCAAAAGAAAAGTTTTAAAATCCTATCAAATGCATTTAACTCCCAAATTAGACCTATCTTTTGCAGCAAAGAAACCCAATTTTAGAAGTGATCTTAAGGATCCTCAGTTGAATGTTGGAAAGCTTTAAATGCCTTGTAAGAGTCCCAGGAATGAATGCAACATCATTTTTATAAAATCTTGTAGTGAAAACTGAGGGAATTCAGTCAGAAATGCCAACCAACAATTCTAGTAGACCTTAAGGAAGTCATGATTTATTTTCCTCAGGCATGAGGAATCAGTTTTAACAAGTATGACGACTATATATATGTCTCTCTATCAGAGTTTCTTAGTGCAATTTGAAAGTGCTGATGTGGCAGTAGCACAATTTAACCCAATTTCATTTATTGTAATGTATGCTAACGTCAGCTGCCTTTGCAAGCAGTAACATGTGGAAGCCTAGAGCAGCCACGAGAGGCAGTCTGACCTGACTGACAATGGAAGAATTAGGAAGATCAGTGAGTGTGTCCCACAACTGTACATGGTCTGCGTTCCCACTGAGATTTCTCTTAGTGATAAAATCAGTAACCATCCATAAGGAGGCTTCTTGGCTCTGAACTGCCCTCTTTGTAACAATATGGTGTTGATATTAGGCAAAGAAGGGTCAGAAGAAAGCATGGCCCTAGATTTGGACCGTCTGCATTTCTGTTCACCAGAGTGTACCACAGAGTAATCAAATGCACAGTTTTCATTTTGTTTCTGGTTTGAAATAATAATTTCTATTGGCATATGTTTTACTTCAAATCCTATTTTCTGAAAAAAAAGTGAAAAAGCAAATTAATTCCAAGGAAGCAAAGTCAGTCAATTTTGTAAAGGACTGAGACTCGAAAATCTGGATTCCACGTCTGGTTCTGCCAGTGAACCCGGAAGGTGAAAATGAACACCTCACGGGTTTGGAGGGCCTCGCCTTATACTCTCCTTCTATCATAATAAGGCAAACAAATAATGTGGTGCTTGAGGGCACGGATTTCCAAGTCACAGAACTGGCTTCCAGTCCCACCTCTGCCATTTAGTGGCTATGTGTCTTTGCATTACTTCACCTCTTCAAATCTCCATTTCTTTACCTGTAAAATGAGTATAATCATAGCTGTCTCATAGAGATGGTGTAATAATTGAATAACATAAGTTTAGCACAGTGCCTTGCACATAGTGAGCACTCACAAACGTCAACTGTTATTATTATTACAACTATTAAATGGTACTAGCAGATACCTTTGTGCAACATAAGCAATATATCTTTATCAGGCAGTCCTAATTTCACATTTATCTACAGATTTACATAATCAGAACCAAATGATTACCAAATACATTGGTTTATGTAATCTAGTTCCCAAAAAGTAAATCTCACTGGCCACACACGTTCTACTCCACAACTTTGTATTCCTGATGTGCCCTAATCTATAAAACTAACTCACACTGCATGAATTCAAATAACATTGTGTTAAAAAGAAAAGAAGAGAGAGAGAGAGATGGTGACAATGTGAGAAGGAAGCTGTTAGTACAGGGCAAAGCCAACATGCAGAGGGCAAACCAACCACATTTGTCTTTGTCATCACCACCTGGCCCCATTTCCAAAGTTTAGAGACCATTTTTGTAAATTCAGCTTATTAATTGGGTTTCTGTTACCTACAAAGTCCACCATTGTCAATCTGGAGCCAGGGTTGAGCCCTGCAGTCTCAAGAAGCTTCCTAAAAATCAAAAGTAGCCACAGTTAGGAAGTCTTTAAGGTGTCACTTCAAGGTGACAGTCCCTGCCAGTGCCCAGTGAAGGTGTCCTGTTCTCAGAGGACCGAGGCATTCTGTTTAAAACAGTCAGGAAGTTTTTCAGATAACTAAACTTGTCAAACAAATGGAAACCTCAAAAACCTGGGGTTACCATATCTGGGTTTGTCACTGATGGGTTTAATCTCAATCTCACACATATGTTGGCAAAGAGTAATGCACTAAATAAGAAGGAAGATTTGTTTCATTGCCCCCATTCTGTGACTCCAAGAGCTAGACGTGAGCATGGGCTGTAGTTATATAAACCTTTGAGTCAGAATATACAGGTTTTGACCCTGGCTCTTTGTAACTCTGATCTAATTAAACTGCCTTAAATCTCAGTTTCCTTATCTATAAAATAATTATATATATATATATACACACACACACATACACACACACACACACATATAACTGGACAATGATAAGGAATTAAATGGGCCTTCACATAGGAAATCCCCTGGATTTAGTATGTTTGTAATAAAGCTTTGTGTCCTGCTTCATGTCCCTACCCTGACCTCTATCAACGCCTGATTATTCGTCAGCTGATTTTACTGATCAAGGATTACACAGATCTTTACTTTTTTTCTCTCTCTTTTCTGCATATCCATAGTTGCCAGGCTCTTCATTTAAGGTTATCCTGACCAAAACAGGAAACCAAAGCGGACTTATCAAGCGTTCCTACAGAATGTTATGAAAGAAAATTACTAGTACTGGTCTTAAATAAAATTTGTGAATTTCATTTCTCTAGATTTTCTTGAATACTATTAAAAGCCTACACACATTTGTATTAGTAATATGGATATAACGACCAATGTTATTCCTTCATGACTCACTTGGCTTAAAAATAGAGGAAAATTGAAATAACATTTTAGTAACAAGATTGTTTTGTGTTAACTAACGCCATTTCTGAAGATCATTACCTTTAAGAAATATTTTCATGAAACCTAAATTTCTTCTTTTACCTTTCCTAAAATATTGTAATAACAAAATTTTCTTTCTATTTCTTTGGAGTTGATAGTTGTTCAAGTAACATTATAGCTCATAAGAGAGGATGAAATGGCTTCTGTCCAAGTGAGATATTATTCTAATTAATTATTAGCATTAAAATTCCAATTTAATGTTGAGCACACTAATAGACAGATGCTGCCACTGCTATGGGTCAATGCTTTTATAAAAGACAATCTCATACTAGTCGGGTATGAAATTATATTGAGAAGTTGAATGAGCTAATGGCACTGTGTGTGCTGTGGGTGCATGCTCATAACTCTTCTCATAGAATGCACCCCACAGAGGATGCCGGGGTTAGTCTAGAACTTTAAAAAATAAAGTTGATTTACATTCTTCAAATTGTGTAGCACTTATTGAACAAAATATAGTAAAGGGTCCTCTGGGGAATTTATCTCCAAGGAGGGCAGTCTGGGTATAGAAATATTAATCAAGTAAAGAACAGAATTACAGAGCAGCATGCCAAAATGCCCATGTTCAACCTATTCCTCCACATGCATAAGAATTTAGAGGTAAGAAAAAGGAAGCAGAGATCAGAGTGCTCAAATTATGAGGGAATATTTCAGAAGCAGTAGTGGCAATGTGTATAAATGTGAGTCAGGAACCAGTAACTTGTGAAGAAGAGGAAAAAAGCTAAGTAACTAGCTGCTGTGGAATGCCTATATGAGAGTAAAAACAAAAGGTGGAAATATTCAAGGAAATTTATTTTTTTTTATATTTATGTATTTATGTATTTTGAGATGGAGTCTCACTCTGTCACCCAGGCTGGAGTCCAGTGGCATGATCTCAGCTCACTGCAACCTTCGCCTCCTGGGTTCAAGCCATTCTCCTGCCTCAACCTCTCAAGTAGCTGTGATTACAGGTGCGTGCCACCACACCTGGCTGATTTTTGTAGTTTTAGTAGAGATGGGGTTTTACCATGTTGGCCAGGCTGGTCTCGAATTCCTGACCTCAGGTGATCCACCCACCTCAGCCTCCCAAAGTGCTGGGATTAAAGACCTAAGCCACTGCGCCCAGCTGAGGAAATGTTTTTTATCTTAACTGTGAAGACGGTTACCTAGGTGTACACATTTGTCAAAAACTCATTTAAATATAAATGTAAAATACCTGCAATTTTTTTTTTTTTTTTGAGACGGAGTCTCGCTCTGTCGCCCAGGCTGGAGAGCAGTGGCTGGATCTCGGCTCACTGCAAGCTCCGCCTCCTGGGTTCACGCCATTCTCCTGCCTCAGCCTCCCAAGTAGCTGGGACTACAGGCGCCCGCCACCTGGCCCAGCTAGTTTTTTGTATTTTTTAGTAGAGATGGGGTTTCACTGGGTTAGCCAGGAATACCTGCAATTTTTAAAATGTAAGTTATACCTCAATAAAATGGCTTTTTACAAGATCAAAAAATATTTTTAAAAATTAAAGAAGCTAAATCAGCAGGAGATTAATTTCTTCAAGGTTTTCCTTTTTCTTTTTTTCTTTTTTATCATTGAACTTGAAATCTTTTTCAAATAAGTTGCTAGAGAATATGCTTCCCAAAACTATGTTTTGAAACGAATTCATAAAAATAACACGATGGAATTGGGGTATAATTCTATTTAACTCCGTATACCATTTTATGACCCATAGCACAGAATTTAGAATAAAGTAGTTTTTATTCCTAGAAGCTGATTAAATAAGGATGGTGTGTCTTCATGCACATTTCTCAGTAACATATTTAAATCCTAAATCCTCAGTTATAGATTAACACAAAATTTATACATTCCAAACAAGTATATTGCCTTTTCTGAAACCAAAGGTAGTGGGAATAAAGCTGTGGGTCTCCAGTCACTAGCATTAGTACCATTCAAAGTAAGGTGGGATATAGCAGACTATAGAGGGCCAATATTCCCACTGCAATAACCAAAATTGCAAAAATTTTATTTTAAGGTATCAGAGTTCTCTGGAGGCAATGAAGTTTAGATTAATTCCAACATGAAGGGTGGGTAAATACTCCCTAGGCGAGTTGACCACAGTCACCTATCTTTTTGCCTCGATGCACTTGGGAAGACATAAGTGCCACTGGTAAGAGGCCCATGGCTCTTGGACTAAGGAGAGTGAAATGAGCAGAGTCTTTGGTGTCCACACAGATCTGGAAGACTGGAAACTAGAGGAGACCCAAATGCAAGACTGATTTTTAGCATTGATCATTTGCTATGTTCTGGAACAGCGTGGGAGGCTGGAGACCTGGGGATGCTAAGCTAGAAAAGCCAAGTGAAATCTCCCACAGACTCTTGTTGCCTTGAAGATAAAATCCCACTGGAGAGAAGGGGTCTGCAATAATACAACTAGTCGCTCCCTGAAGACAGTTTGCATATTTTAAATTTGCCTGGAGCAGGAAGTTAAATAGTTAACACCTCAAAATCTTCAAAGGGCAAAATTTCAGGCCAAAGAAAGACACCTTCCAAAATTTGAATCAAAAGCCTGCATAGACCAGGGCTGAAGAATAATAAAATACAAAAGTGGACTGACTTTTTAACTAAACCCTGGCTCAGGTCAGTCCCTGGGTGCAAGGCCAAATCATGAGCCCACAGAAAACAAGGGCAAAACTTGATTTTTAATATGAACACAGGCCACGGTAGCACAGCTTCATAATTCTTTTGATCGTTTGGGTTTTAAACAAGAGTTGCCAGAAAAATTACCAGAGGATAATACACTTTATCTACCTAGTAGAGGGAAAGGGGGAACTATCTGGTAAAAAAAAAAAAAAAAAAAAAAAAAAAAAAAGGCATCATGCAGAGATGTTACTATTCTCTTAGATACAATGACCAAAATACAACCAAATATGAACAGACATATGAATAGGCAGGAAAATGTGATCAAAATCAAATGAAAACACTAGATAATGTACCCACAGATGATCCAGATGTTGGACTAAGTAGACTAAAACTTCAAAATATCTAAGTTAAAATGTTGAAGAAAATGAAGAAAAAAATGGGCAAAATAGATAATAACATGAAAAAACTCAACAGATACATGAATTATATACAAGAATAAAATAAACATTCTAGAATAAAACTATACTGTATCTAAAATTAAATAATTGGATATCCTTAACAGTGACCTGGGCACAATAAAAATAAAATTAGTGAGCTAAAAGGTAGTATAAAATATCCATATAGAAGCACGGAGAGCATAGGAAGAATACCAAGAATAGAACAGAGAATAATAAAAAATACATGGAAGACAGTCAAAAGGCTTAATATGTATGTATTTAGAGTTCCAGAGGAGAGGAGAGAGAAATTGGGGCAGGAGTAATATTTGAAGAGAAAATAGTTTTGTATTTTCTAAAATTGATGAAAGACATCAACTTGTAGATTCAAGAAGTTCAGTAAACACCAAGCAGGATAAAAACAAAGAGTCATGCTGGAACATCCTGGTTAAAGTGTAGAAAACCAAACTTTAAAAAAGGAAAAAAAAATATTAAAAGTTGCCAGAGGTAAAAAATACATTACCTACAAAGGAGCAACAACTATATTGAAGGCTGAATTTTCAAAGGAAATTGAAAGCCAGAATACAAAAAAATAACATTTTTAATATGCTGGGGTGTGAGGGTGGGGGCAGGGGGGTGTAAAAAAAATGCCATTCTAAAATACTATACCCAGTGAATGTATCCTTCAAAAAAAAAGTGAAATAAAAATGTTTTCAAACAAAAGCTGAAAAAACTTGTACTGTGAGTGTACTAAGGGAAGTTCTTCAAGTTAGAGAAGGCAACAGAATGATAGCTAACAGAAATTACAGTAAGAAATGAAACGCAATAGAAAAGGTACATATAGAGTTATATTCAGGCCAGCTGCAGTGGCTCATGCCTGTATTCCCAGTACTTTGGAAATCCGAGGAAGGCAGATCACCTGAGGTCAGGAGTTCGAGACCAGTCTGGCCAATATCGTGAAACCTCCTCTCTACTAAGAATAGAAAAACTAGCCAGGCAAGGTGGCACACGTCTGTAATTCCAGCTGCTCGGAAGGCTAAGGCACGAGAATCGCTTGAACCCAGGAAGCAGAGGTTGCAGTGAGCAAGATAGTGCCACTGCACTCCAGCCTGGGCAACAGAGCGAGACTCCGTCTCAAAAAAAAAAAGTTATATTCACTGCTTTAAACACAGTAATAATGTGTTTTGTGAGCATTAGAACATGTAAAAATTAAAATATATGGATATACGACTACAATAGCACAAAGGGTAAGAGGCAGTAACTAAAGTTAAACCATCGTAAGCTTTTTCATTGTTTGAGTAAAACTTGTGGAAGGTGTTTTATAGTTAGTTAGGAATGCATTTTAAAATTTCTAGAGTAATCACTAAAAATAAACAAAAGAGTGCATATTTAAAAAGTTAACTGAGCAGAAAAACTTAACCAATATCCCTGATGACTAAACCTTTCTCAGATCTACAATTCAGTCTATAATCATTGGCCCTAGAACATGAAATTTTATTACGTTCCCCCTGGTGGTTCCTATGCTCACTCATTTCATGCCCACTGCAGTAGAACTTAGAAAAACATCCAGCAAATTTTTTAACAAATTGCTCATAGCTGTAATTATTAAGTGCCACACATTATAAAAATATAAATCTATTCAGAGGCCACTAAAGAAAAATAAACAAGCATAAACATAAATAATGTCTTGCAATGAATACAGAGGAAGAAGATAAAGTTTTAGCATCCAGCGCAGTGTTCCCAAGGCACCTTCTATCATAAAACAAAGTAGAGGCCAATGAATACAGAAGAGTTTTCTCATTATCTCAGGGTTTCCCTGAACGAAACCATTAATTCTTCCAAATCATAGACTCCTGTAGGAAATGAACCACTGCTGTATCAAAAACAGGAATGAGATCACCAGATTTTCTTTCTCAGCTTTGCATTCTGACAACAATCCCAGGCTCAGACATTAGGAGGGATGGTTTACTGACATTTTGACAAGAGTCATGGTAACTACCACTACCACTGCTGATGCCACTGCCAACCCTGTGCCTGCTGTTGATACTAACACTTGTTTAGCACGTTAGTTTGTAAAATGTGTCAATATGCATTATTTCTTTACAGAAGTCCTAGGAGAAACATATCATAATATCTTATTATTATCACACATAAGCTTATATATGATAAGAAAACTGCAGCTCTAAAGAGCCTGTACATTTGGGGACATGTTTGCTACATGGCGAGCATTACCTAATACAGCAACCAAAATTAATATTCTGTCAGTGCTATTGTAAAACTGTTCAGGTAAGCAGTTGGCTTTCTATCTCTAACAGCCATCCAGCTTGTTCAATATCACAGGCCTAAATCCAAATTGTATCCTTCATAAGAAATAAAAATCAAATATAATGAAAGATGAAAGTAAATAGTAGTGAAAGGAATCAAAGGGTTCCAGTTACATGCAATGAAGACCTCAGTTGTTCATTTAATAAAGCTAGAACTATCCAAAATACACAGAGCTTTATGTGAAAATGACGAGAATTGAATACAATGAGAACTGACGCTCTTCATTTTACAGATATGTTAGCAAAAGCAAGTCCACCCTGAAAGGTGGGACATACAGAAGCAATTAGAAGACAACATGCAATAATGCCCTTTATGGCTATTTATTTTAATGTCTGTTCCCAACCTCCCACTTTAAACTTAATCCTCACTTTTATCTCTAGCATATAGCACAGAATCTGGTATGTATCAGGTTCTCAAAAGAATATTTCTGAATAAATAAGACTTGCCTAACCTTGCAATTCTATCTTAGCACTATCTCACTGCTGTTTCCCGTAGATGTGTCTTATCAGCTTCTTGGAGCACAAGCGGCCATGCTAGCTCTCACCTGATTCCCCAACAGCAAATATGTCTATATGTGCATGTGCATGCACACGTGTGTGTGTGTACGTGTGTTTAAAGATGGTGAATGTTTCAGTAACCTTCCAAACAATAGAGTAGACAGAAGAAAAGAAGTTGAAAATAAGGAGAAAGAAGGGATAATAGAATGTAAACGTTTTTTGAACCCTGATTTGAACACAGTCACAATAAAAGAATTTTTTTAGACAAATTAGGAAATTTGAATATGAAGTGGCTATTAGTGATATCAAGGAATAATTTTGTTAGGTATGATAATGTCATTGTGGCTACACAAGAATATGTCTATTTTCTTTTTTTTTTTTTTCTTGAGACGGAGTCTCGCTCTGTCACCCAAGCTGGAGTGCAATGGTGCGATCTCGTCTCACTGCAACCTCTGCCTTCCGGGTTCAGACAATTCTCCTGCCTCAGCGTCCCTAGTAGCTGGGATTACAGGTGTGTGCCACCATGCCCAGCTAATTTTGTATTTTTAGTAGAGACGGGGTTTCACCATGTTGCCCGGGTTGATCTTGAACTCCTGACCTCAGGTGATCCACCCACCTCAGTCTCCCAAAGTGCTGGGATTACAGGCACGAGCCACAGCGCCCAGCTGAATATGTCTATTTTTTAAAGACATACAAACTAAAATATGTAGGATGAAAAGCCATGGTGCCTGGCCAAATCTAGTAATTGTTGATTCTTGATAACAGATACATGAGCTAATTATTCTACTCTCTATATTTTCATATATGTATGCACAGTTAATAATAAAGAATTTTAAAAATACTATTAGTCATTCACATTTTACAATGAATAGATTCCAACAAAGTAAGGGTAGGAAGGACAATGTAAAATCACAAGGACACGGTCCAAGATCAAGATCTTAGAAAAATGAGTCTCAATAAGAGTCTCAGCTTCCTCATCTGCACAGCAGAGTTAAATGATCTCTGATGCATTTTAAGTGAGTAGGCTACTGTAATTTTCAAATGAGAAAACGTGTATAAGGGCATTTAGAACAAAATCTTTAAAGTGACTCTGTGGTGCAATGGATAGTGCATTGGACTTCTAGTGAAGAATAAAATCTTTAAAGGACTACGTCACTGCAGTAATAATTTAGGCAGAGCCTAAATGGTATCTGTAGAACAGAAAGGGAGACTGCCTCCAGGCAGATGATGACATTAAGCCCTCATTTGGGCTGACACAGCCATACCCTGTGCTGGTTGGGGGCAGTGGAGCCACTAGGCGCAAAAAAAAAAAAAAAAAAGAACGAGACAGGGTAGGTGAGGCACAGCTGGATTTCTGCTCACTCTCCCCAGGCTGGATGCTTTGGGTAACTCTACAAACTCCCCATCCTTTCTCTGTGTTTCCAGATGTAATCCAATATTGTCCTTGTAACTAGGTGGAAGCAGCCTCTCTTCATGAGTTTGAGCGGAGTGGAAGAAAGAGGTGGAGAAATAGGAGGAGGTGGATTTGGCAGTAGGTGCCTTTCTGCTTGGCGTGCTCCAAAGAGCAATGATTGGCAAACTCCCACCAGGTCCACTGGAAAGCAGGTGAGACAGAGCACCAGGAGGTGGAGCATAGTTCAGAGAGGGAAAGGAGAAGAACTCAGCAATGTGACCACTACCTCGTTCCTTCAGTCATGCCTTGGGCTGGCCCAAAGTCTTACCATCCTCCATGCAGAGCTGCCTTGCGCTTGAAAGATGAGTAAGCCATGTGGCCTGACAGACCCGAACCAGAAGCAAGAGAAACTGTCTTGGGTCAGGTTTCTGTTTCCCATTCTAAATTAACTTGCTGCAAATTATTAAACCAAAGGCCATTATCTCAACATCACAAACCTTATTTCTAATTAAGATGATCAATGCCTCTTTCAGAATTATACATTCCAATTAGCAGGGAATAAGGTTATTTCTACTGTGCACTGGAATGCTAAAATTATCCTTAAAAAGTTTTTTAAAAATGCTTCAATTATCTGAAAGTATTAGTCTTCCGTCAGGCTTGTTCTGAAATATGGGTTCTTCATATTCCACTTAATGGAATTATAGCTTCATTGAATATATTTGCTTGTAAAAATACATTCTTCAATATTTTAACAAAATGTCTCTCAATGTTTTGTTTTGTTTTGAGCTGGAGTCTCACTCTGTCGCCCAGGCTGGAGTACAGTGGTGCGATCTCGGATCACTGCAACCTCTGCCTCCCTAGTTCAAGCAACTCTCCTGCTTCAGCCTCCTGAGCAGCTGGGATTATAGGCACCTATCACCACACCTGGCTAATTTTTGTAATTTTAGTAAAGACAAGGTTTCACCATGTTGGCCAGGCTGGTCTCAAACTCCAGACCTCAGGTGATCTGCCCACCTCAGCCTCCCAAAGCGCTGGGATTATAGGCATGAGCCATCACACCCGGCCATCTCTCAATGTTTTTAACTAACAGCACATGTGTACCTCAGCTTTGAGTTCTGCAGTGTCTCATATCCCATGTGCATGTTATTTGCATCTAAAAAATTCACCTGACCTTATTATAGAAGATAATTTTACCCAATGGAGACACACAAGACCTGGCATTAGATTGTCTGTGATATTTCCCCATCATGTAATTACTCAGTGCTTTTTAAAAAGTGCTATGTGCTCTGCAGAATGGTGATCCCACCACAATATATTAGCTCTCTTCTAGACACGTATGTAATCACCCAAGGTTCATCTTGCCCACTGCTCACAAAAGCCAATGCACCAAGAACAGTGGGTTTTTGCAATAGAGAAAGAGTTTAATAAATGCAGAGCCAGCTAAGCAAAAGGACAGGAGGTTATTATTACTCAAATCTGCTCCCTGAAAATTTGGAGGCTAGGGATTTTTTTTTTTTTCTTTTTCTTTTTTTTTTTTTTTTGGAGACGGAGTCTCGCTCTGTCGCCCAGGCTGGAGTGCAGTGGCGCGATCTCGGCTCACTGCAAGCTCCGCCTCCCGGGTTCACGCCATTCTCCTGCCTCAGCCTCCCGAGTAGCTGGGACTACAGGCGCCCACAACCGCGCCCGGCTAATTTTTTGTATTTTTAGTAGAGACGGGGTTTCACCGTGGTCTCGATCTCCTGACCTTGTGATCCGCCCGCCTCGGCCTCCCAAAGTGCTGGGATTACAGGCGTGAGCCACCGCGCCCGGCCGAGGCTAGGGATTTTTAATGATAGCTTGGCAGGCAGAGGCCTAGGAAATGGGGAATGCTGATTGGTTGGGTCAGGGATGAAATTATGTGAGGGGGTCGAAGCAGTCTTCTTGCCCTGAATCAATTTCTGGGTGGGGCCCACAAGACCACATGAAGCAGTTTATCAGTCTAAGTGGCACCAGCTGGTCCGTCAGAATGCAGGATCTGAAAAATACCTCGAACACCAATCTTAGATTTTACAATAGTGATGTTATCCAACTGGGAGGTAAGAAACCTTGTGGCCTCTGGCTGCATGACTCCTGAGTCATAATTTCTAATCTTGTGGCTAATCGGTTAGTTTTACAAAGGCAGTCAGATCCACAAACAAGGAGGGGGTGTGTAGCCTTTGTTTTTAAGTTAAACTATAAACTAAATTCTTCCCATAGTTAGCTTACTCCCAGGAAAGAACAAGGGCAGCTTAGGGTTAAAAGAAAGAGGAAATTAGTTAGGTCAGATTTCTTTCATTGTCATAATTTTCCTATGTCAGATTTTTCTCACTGTCATAATTCTTGCAAAGGCAGTTCCACACAGACCCAATTAAAAACTCAGAAACATGGTTTCTAAAAATACAAGGCTAGAACTAGACTTGAATTCTAGGTCTGTCACTCCCTACCTAGTAACTTGACTTCTCTTGCTTTAGGTTTCATCACCTGCAAAATGGGTTGATGAGGAGATTAAGTAAAATAATGTATGCAAAACTTATATCATGTAATAAATAGGTGCTCAGTAAATGCCAACACCACCTTACTCAATATGCCATGTATGATAATGGCTGAATAAATAGTCATTCATTTAATTGGAAATACAGTCCCAAGGATGTTTTTACTAGTTCTGCAAATGAGGAATGTTATTTTTAGTAGTAGTTATGGTTCAATCAACAACTGGATATGTTCTGGGCAAAATTTCCAGTAAAGCCAAATTGGCCCTGGTGCCTTCCTTGCTATTGCATGCTGCCTGTACTCACCTTAGCACTTTTCTCTCTGGCCCCCTCAAAGAGGCTCCAGAAATGCTGCCCTTTGTTGTCTCGCATTATAACCTCCAAGAAGCCTTGGAGTCCCCAGAAAGCAATCTGACCAAAAATCAATTCTTATCTGGCAATGACTGTCTAACCTACCCAGAAATATGTGCATTTTTTTAAAAAAGCCCAGGATGATAATTCAAACAAAGAACAAATTGGCAGAATTTCAGGCGGCACATCGAACAGAAGACCTTTTTTTGCATGGGAGAGGCATCTGGGGACAAGGACAGGTTAGGACCAGGACCTCTTAAATTATAGCATTTAGTCTGCTCATGGGGCTTCGATTACCCAATGAGCAAAGTGTGCACTCATGAGTGTGGCTTCCTCTGTGGAAGGAAGCGGTTAACACTCTAGGGGCCTTTTCTTCTGGAGACCCTTTGGCTGTATGTTTTTCTCCCCCAGCACCATAACTCTAAGAAATATCAGCTGAAAGTATGAAAATCAAAGTTTCATCCCACAGAAAAATTTAAATACTGTAACTTCAGTAGCATTTTTGTCCTAAAGTGGGAATTTGTGATAAAAGAACATTTTTCTTCAGATAAGAAATTATTGAATTCCAAAAGTAATTTCACTTCCAGAAAAAGTAAAAATAATAACTTCCAGAAACTAGGAATTCCTTACATTATAATTGTAAATGCTTATAGATTAAGAAGAATAGGATAGGCCCAGAATGGTGAAATCCACAAATAATCCCTGGATTTTACTGTCTGTCATCTTTTTCAACCTATCTTACCTCAAATATTTTTATAAAAAATGTGAATAAGCAAGAAAGCCAACCAGTTTTACAAATGCTAGCAAACAATACCCCCCAAATAAATTATGATGGTAGCAACAGTAGTGGAGAAGTTAATGAGGACAGGAAAAGTGTAAGTAGGGCCAGGGGTACTTTTATTAACTAAATGATTTCTGAATCATTTACAATTTTGCCTAAAATAAAATCCCTGACCTTGGCTTTGATAGTGCAGGAAATAGTATTTTCACACCAAAGCTGTAGGAGTATGTATTACCATTTACACAGCTATCATTTCTTTTTGTGTATCTTGTCTCAAATGATTTTTTCCTTCCATTTCTTATAGCTCAAAGCAGAAAATGATGGAAACAAGGGGAACATTTCCCCTAAAAGTACCAGCAGACCTTGGCTGAGACCTGTCCCTTTAGATGAAGTTAGGTGAGGATATTAGGGAAAACTAGAACATGTTCTTATCTTCTCAAAATGTCACTCACAGAAAATAAACATTAACTCCTCTGAAGCACAGCGAGAATTTTTCCTCAAAGCCTCTTCACACCCTACCTCAATTATGGCCCCACTCACTGATGCTCTCTGGGAAAAAGTGTTTTGGAGGAATCAGAAGTGCCAACATCAATAGTGCCACCAGGAATGCTGATGCCAGACCCCGCAGGTGGTTTGCCTGTCAAGAATGGCCTCCCAGACAGCTTCTTCTCCTAGAAATGTAAATACACACAGCTGGTTCTCTTTCACACTTGAGATAAGCCAAGAGGTCTGAGTCCAAATTCTCACCTCCCTGTGGGTGGAGACCACCTCACCCGGCCAGAACAGTCCCAGGCCTCTCCAAGACCGCTCCCCCTTGGCTGCTGTTCTCAAAGTGTTGCCCCTGGCTGCTTTTACCACTCCTGACTTAATGTAAGGTCAAATCTTGCATTCATTCTCACTCATTTTATCAGCGAGTCTTTATTCCTCAGATACCTCCATTCTCTTTGCCTTGTTACATAACCAGTACTTTAGAGAAACACGGAGTAGCTGGGTTGAACATCTTGCCCGCAGGGAGCTACTGAAGCTCTAGGAGTGATGAAGCCTTCTTGTTTTTGTTACTTTCAAAGTTGCCTCACCTTTTCCCCCTTTTCAGTTTTCCAACGCCTCTTCCACTAGTTTCCATTATAAATGCCCTCTACTGCCTGGCATGGGTTGTGTTTTCCAGACTGGATGCTGACCATTGCAAATAAGCCTCAGCAATGGTTGAGTTCTCCAGGTTTTTTGCTGATGTTGAAGAATAGATGATGATGGGGTTCAGGACACACCACACCAAAATGTGACTGCGGGAGACCAGAATAAGCCACCCTAAAATGTACCTTTTTGGCATATTGATTATTTTGAGCCGGTTATTTTGAGAAACTGCAGACACAGAATGTCTGAAAAGTTACCCTTTTATAAGAGAAATTTACATCAAGAAAGGAAACTTCCATTTGTAATGGTGGTTCCCTCTCTGCACCAGAAAGAAAAAGACAACTAAATCTCTAGAGACTCAATCAATGGTGAAGGCATAACAAATCTTACCTTTGTTTAACGTGCTTTTCACGGCCGTCTCCTCTTAATTTGGCCTTTCCTCCCAACCTCCTATAATTTGCCTCCACTCTTGTCCCCCAGCCCCAAATCCCTATTCTTTTCTGTAGTTCCAGGTGACACATAAACCTTAATCAGCTGACTGCTTCTTTAGGTATCATACTTTTGTGGGACTCTCATGCACATGTACATAATTAAAATTGTTTTATTCTGTTAATCCTATGTCAATTTAATTTCTACACCAGCAAGAACCTAGAAAGGTAGAAGGAGGCAATTTTTCCTCCCCTACAACGGTTTTGCCTGGCCCTCTACAATGTATTCATGCCCCTTGTGTGTCTTCGTGCTACTGTGATCTGTTTCTATCCACAGAACACCAAACATCAGTGAGGGGAGGAGGGTCTCACACTAACCAATTCTCTAACTCTCAGGACACCAACTGGGTGTCCTACAATTCAATTCTGACACTATGTTCCTGGAGCTAGCATCAAATTCCATAGGTTGAGGGCCCAGCCCCACAACAAGGCTACCCTCATTTCAGATGCCAATCCGAAATTTAGACCTCCCATGCTTCTGACCCACTGGCTATAAATCAGGGGTTTCCATTCTGACAAATGGTCATTTTTAGGTGCTCAAAGTTAAAACAGAACCAGGCAGCATGGCTGGGTGAGGGAGCAGTCAGGTACTCTGTGTTCTCAGAAAGATATTGTAAAAGTACCATAGGACCTCCCTTTCTACAGTCAAGCCAAACCAGCTCCTGTTTTTGGTACCAAGATAAACTGTGGCCCAATACACCCCTACTGGCTGTTTGAAAGAAACATCTGACAGAGACTTCAAGTGTGGGGCTTGGAAGCCAATCAATCAAATATCAGCTGTGTCAACCAATCAGGACTCAACTGTATTGACCAATCGGAACTTAGCTGGGCCAACCAATCAGAACTAAGTGCGCTTCAATCCTTCATTTGTATAAACAGACCTGGTTGGGAAGCTGGGCCGGAATTTTGCTATAAAACTCAAACTCCCTCTTTGCTCTCTTTACTCCAAAGGCTGCTTCTACCAGTTTGCAAACTATTTACTGGGAAAAAAGTCTCTTTCCTCCAAATTCCTTTTCCAGAGAACTTTTTTTACAGCTCCTAGCAAACTCAAGGAACTCAGGAAAACTCTGCTTACATTCACAGGCTTATTCTAAAGGATACAACTCAAGAACAGCCACATGGAAGAACTGCATTGGGCAAGGTATGTGGGAAGGAGTGTGGAACTTCCATGCTGTCTCTGGGTGCACCACCCTTCCAGCACCTCACTGTGTTCACCAACCTAAAAGTTCTCCAGACACTGTCATTTAGGGCTTTTATGAAAATTTCATTATGTGGGCATGGTTGATTAAATCATTGACCATTGGTGCTTGACTTAATCTCCAGCCCCTCTCCCGTCTTCAAAAGTCAGGGGGTGGGGCTGAAAGTTCCAGCCTCTCATTATGCCTTGGTCTTTTTTTTATTTTATTTTATTTTTTTTTAATACTTTAAGTTCTAGGGTACATGTGCACAACGTGCAGGTTTGTTACATATATATACTTGTGCCATGTTGGTGTGCTGTACCCATCAACTCGTCAGCACCCATCAACTCGTCATTTACATCAGGTATAACTCCCAAAGCCATCCCTCTCCCTTCCCCCCTCCCTATAATAGGCCCCGGTGTGTGATCAGGAAACAACAGGTGCTGGAGAGAATGTGGAGAAATAGGAACACTTTTACACTGTTGGTGGGATTGCAAACTGGTTCAACCATTGTGAAAAACAGTATGGTGATTCCTCAAGGATCTAGAACTAGAAATACCATATGACCCAGCCATCCCATTACTGGGTATATACCCTAAGGATTATAAATCATGCTGCTATAAAGACACATGCACACGTATGTTTATTGCGGCACTATTCACAATAGCAAAGACTTGGAATCAACCCAAATGTCCATCAGTGACAGACTGGATTAAGAAAATGTGGCACGTATACACCATGGAATACTATGCAGCTATAAAAAAGGATGAGTTCGTGTCCTTTGTAGGGACATGGATGCAGCTGGAAACCATCATTCTCAGCAAACTATCACAAGAACAGAAAACCAAACACCGCATGTTCTCACTCATAGGCGGGAATTGAACAATGAGATCACTTGGACTCTGGAAGGGGAACATCATATGCCTTGGTCTTTATGGTGAGCAGCCCCCAGCTTTCTAGGGGCCCCAGCCACGAAACATCTCGTTACCATAAAAAAGACAGTCATCACTGTGGGGGTTGCAAGGGTCTTAGAAGCTCTGTGTCGGGGACCTGCGACTAAGACCAAATAGTATAACAAAAGATGTTTCTATTATTACCCCTATAATTTCAAGGAATTACCAGGATTTTAGGAGCTCTGTGCCAGGAACTGGGGGTGAAAACCAAATATATATTCTATATCACAATATCTCACTGGCCTTCAAGGACACTGAGCTGACATCCACTATTATAGTCTGTGATTCCAGTCATTTGCTTCCATTTAACAGGTCCTCAAATTCTTCATTTATTTCTTCTGATCCCCAACCCCTGATAGTACTCCAACCTCTAAGTGTCTCCAAACCTTCTCACTGGAACACACAGGGGCTCTGTGATATCCTGCAGATTGTGGTTGCCCAGAGCCTCAGGCTCATCTCTCATTCCTGTTTTCTCTGTTTCTCTCTCTCTCTCTCTCTTTCTCTCTCTCTCTCTCTCTCTCTCGCTCTCTCTCTCTGAACCCCACTCTATCCCATTGCCCTTTCACCTTTTGGGATATGGTGCCATTTTAAACACAGAAGCTTGCATTCTTCCCCAGGCTCTTGTAGAGAAAAGAAGAAGAAAACCTTTTTTCTCTACCCACCTTAGGTTTTCTGGCTGGGGCCCTATAAATTAATCTTGCAAAAGATTAAAAAGAGAAAAATAAACATAAGTTTAACACATGCATGTACACATGGGAGCACCCAGTGATAAATAATCCCAAGGGATGGTTAGAACTTGGGCTTGTACAACATCTTAGGTTAAACAAAGGAAAGAAAGTTTGAGCTTCTGGATGGTCAAGTTATGGGAAGGTAACCAGGAAAAGTATAGTAACCAAGGGTTTTTTAGTAAGGTTTGTTATAAAGATTTCAGTATGTGCCTTCTCCATTGATAAGAGTTGTTAAGAATCCTACTCTTTCTGCTGTGACAGAGGGAGACACCTTTTACAAATGGAAATTTCCTTTATAAATGTAACTTTTCCTTTACAAAAAGAAAACTTGTGCCTTGTTTTTAGAGTTCTCCCCACATCTGCTGGTTCTCAATGGCTTTAGTTAAAAATAACCCATATGCCAAAGAGGCATATATTGGGGTTGTGCATTTGGGTACCCTCTAATATGGTTATGGAAGTGGGCCACTACTATCAATTTCATTACATTCCCTCATGCTTATACACATGTTTCTAGACCTCACCTCTTACCATGGTTCAACCCTAAGAGACTAGGAGAAAGCAAGGACACTGACACCTCTTTCTTACGCTCCCTCCCTTCTGTCTGTCCTTTTCTCCTTCATATTAGAAGAATCTTCTTTTATTTCTTTCTCTTGTTTGTCAGGGCCTTGCCTCCGATTGTTTCCTTCTCATCAAATCGTTATTTATACTCAGCACTTTTCTGGGACTCACACTGACAGAAAGGCTGCAAGAAAACATTTCAAGTTGGAGGAAAAGGAAATGAAAAATACATTCATTTAATATTTTAATATACTCCCCTCACTCCATGATCCCTCTACTACATCTTTTTCAAATGCCCCTCAAAGGACATTTATTCTATGTAGGTCTCTTCTCTTTCTAAGAAAGTGAGAGCTAGATCTCTGATCTTCATTTATCCTCTAGGCCTGTGCTATTGGACACAATATGGTAGCCACCAGCCACATGTGAACATTGAGCCCTGGAAACGTGGTTTGTCCATTAAGATAGGCTGTAAATGCATTAGAATACATACCAGATTTTGAAGACTTAGCATTAAAAAGAATGTGGTATATTGCATTAATAATTTTTATATTCATTGCATGTTGAAATGATAGATATTTTAGGATAAATAAAATATTTTGTTAAATTAATTTCAGTGGTCTCTTCTTACATTTTAACATAGTATTAAAAAACTTTAAATTGGCCAGGAGCAGTGGCTTATGCCTGTAATCTCAACACTTCAGAGGCCAGTACTGGAGGATCGCTTGAGGCCAGGAGATCAAGACAAGACTGGGCAACATAGTAAAATCCCCTTGCTATAAAAATTTTTTTTGAAAAATAGCAAGGCATGGTGGTACACACCTGTAGTCTCAGCTCCTCAGGAGGCTGAGGTGGGAGGACTGTTTGAGCCCAGGAATTTGAGGTTTCAGTAAGCCATGATCATGCCATTGCACTCCTGGGTAACAAAATGAGACCCCATACTCTGGGAAAAAAAACCTTTAAATTACACATGTGTATGCATCATATTTCTATTAGCCAGCTACCAGCTTCATGAGACCTAGGACAACTGCTGGTTTTTAAGTATTGTACACATGGCTGGTAGCTAGTGCATTGGCCCCGGGTTGGCCATACGAATTGTTTACTGATGTTATTGGTTTTGGCCCTGACCATCATGAGTGGTTAAATATTTTTTATCCCCTGATTCTATTGCCATTAGCTACCACGGTGCCCACATAATAGCAATGGATGGCTGCATGGATGAAAACACAAATGATACTTTTTCAGTATCTAAAATTTCCATGCAACTCTGACATGACAGATGATTGCACAAATCTGTCACACTATCCAAATTTTCATTCTCTGCCCTATGAACCAAAAGCCTAAACTAGAGTGATCATCACATTAATGTCAAAGCACAAGAAATAAAAAAAGCCTCCTGCCCCATCTCTTGTGTGGGAGACTGAATTTCCACTGTCAAATGTGGAATTAGATGAGTAACAGGATATACAAGCACAATCCATGTGAGTTTTTCTGTCTCCATTCCCAGCTTAAGCCACCGTGACAAGGCCAGCTTCACACAGGGCTGAGCAACAGCTGTTTATACTGAATGATTGTAGAGCCCCAAGAGACACTTCTACCACTAAAATGTCTTTCTTTCTTTTCTTCCCTGGAGAGCTATTCCCTGTTGACTGCAGGGGGTTGAACTGCATAACCACAAAAATTCATGTGTTAAAGTCCTAATCTCCAATACTTCAGAATGCGAACTTGTTTGGTAATAGGATTGTTGCAGATCTAATTTGATGAGGTCTTGATGAGGTCTTCCTGCAGTAGGGTGGGCCTCTAGTCCAACAGGACTGGAGTCCTTATAAAAAGGGGAAATTTGAAGTAAGACGGGCACCCAAGGAGAAGACAATGTGAAGATGAAAGCAGAGGTTGGGGTGATGTAGCAAAAGTCAAGGAACACCAGAGACTGCCTCAGACGCTAGGAGGGAGGCATAGAACAGATTCTTTCTCACAGACCTCAGAAGGAACTAACCCTGCCAACATCTTGATCTCAGATGTCTAGTCTTCAGAGCTGTGAGGCAGTAAATTTCTGATGTTAAAGTCACCCAGCTTGTGGCACTTTGTTACAGCAGCCCTAGAAAATTAATTAACACACTTTCTTGATCTCCTAGTTCTTCCTCATACCACCTCCTTTGTGGTACTTACCAATTTGTAAATATTTTTCCCTGTGTGTCTGTCTGTATAATGTCTATGTCCCCATTCTTCTCCAAGCTCAATGCGACACCAGTGTCTGTTTTGTCCACCACTGTCCACCTAACATTTAGAAATGAAGAGTTCCTTCATAAGCACTTTTTGATGAATAACTGGGCTGTCCGGTCATTGGAACCAGAAACGCAACTGTTACAGGACCACAGGCAGCACTCCTCAGAAAGAAAAGCCAGAATGCCGGAGGGCGCAGGCTGACAGGCTGTCTCAGCAGCCCTCTTTCAACAAGGTAAAAGGTGAAGGTGGCCGGGCGCGGTGGCTCACGCCTGTAATCCCAGCACTTTGGGAGGCCAAGGGGGGTGGATCATGAGGTCAGGAGATCAAGACCATCCTGGCTAACATGGTGAAACCCCGTCTCTACTGAAAATACAAAAAATTTGCCAGGTGAGGTGGCGGGCGCCTGTAGTCCCAGCTACTCAGGAGGCTGAGGCAGGAGAATGGCCTGAACCCTGGAGGAAGAGCTTGCAGTGAGCCAAGATCATGCCACTGCACTCCAGCCTGGGCAACAGAGCGAGACTCTCTCTCAAAAAAAAAAAAAAAAAAAGGGTGAAGGTTAGCACGGACCTCTTTGGCACAGGCTAGGCTATTGGGTTATCTAACTGGATCACACAGAGATCAGGAGCCTGAAGTAAGTTCTAGAAATAGAACCCCATTCCCCTGGAGACGGCAGACCTAAAGGAAGCATCACAGCATGCATGTATTGTGGAAGAGGCAGGAGGAGTGTTCCTCTAGAATGGCAGCAACAAGCAAGCACAGGGAACCAAGCCCTCAGCAGTGGAAGGAAACCAGCTGAAAGGAGACAAGCAGAAATGATCACAGTAGCTACCACTTATTGAGTCTCAAGTGAGTGCCATGCTGAATTCTTTACTTACATTATTTCATTAAATACCCATAACAGACTCACCAATAAGTACTGTTATTCCCATTTTACATAAGAAAACTGAAGTTGAGAGAGGTTAAGCAATTTGCCCATGAGCACACCGTTAATGAATCATAAGCTGGAATTTAAAGCCAGAGATCTGCTGTTTTGATACTTTCTCAGTTTTGCAGCCTTGCATAGAGCTGGCCTTGATGACTTTCTTTCATGCTGTGATTACCAAAATCTGAAAAACCTACATGTTTTAGGAAGCATCACTTACCGATGATTGCTTACTTGTCTATCTCCACCTATTAGAAAGCAAACGTCTTGAGACAGCAAATGCATACCCAAACTTATTAGGCTTTTGAGCCAGTTAATAGTAGGAGCTCAAAAATATTTGTATTAGGAATGAATTAACTAAGCACTTATTGACCACCTAAATGTACTTTCAAAGAAATTAATGTGAAAAAAACTTCATATTAGAAAAAGAACCCTCACAAAACTACTGCACTAGAAAGAAGCATTTATCTTTTCCACTTTTCAATTGCGAAGTACTGCAATATAGTTAAAGTTTCCATGAATAAAAAATTATTCCATGCCACCATATAGAAAGTTCCCACCCTTAGTTTTACAAACTTCCCTTCTCTATGTATTCAATTTTCTTCTTCTAGCTGCTTATGCTGAACTCTCCATTGGATTCTCTTTTGCACACCTATCCCAGTTTTGCTTGCTAAACCAGGAACTTTTTGTTTTAAGAAAATATTCAGGGGCCCAGGGGAGGGACAGCATTAAGAGAAATACCTAATGTAAATGATGAGTTGATGGGTGCAAAACACCAACGTGGCACATGTAAACCTATGTAACAAACTTGCATGTTGTGCACACATACCCCAGAACTTAAAGTATAATTAAAAAAAAAAAGAAAGAAAATAGTAAAGGTAATCAAACAGCAGATATTTTCAAATTAGATCACTCTAAGAGAGAGCTAATCTTACTAGGATTAGGCAGCTGTTGATGATAAACCTCAGAATAACTTTCTCTCTCCCCTAATAAGGAAATCAGAAATCAACTGACAGGTACACAAGCAGGATACCAAATTCCCGTTTCCCAGCCAAGCTCCTGTGAAATTGTTCCTTGGCAAATGTCCTTTTTTTTTTTTTTTTTTTAACTTTGCCTTATCGTAAGAGGAGGAAAAGCTGCCAAATGCCAACTTGAAGAATAGTGTACAAAATGCTAAACAGAAAGAGTTGAGGAATATCAGGGGCTATTTTAAAAATTAGTCTCTAATAGAGCCTGTAGTATCCTCATACGTCTAGAAAACAGCATGGCAGCCATGTTGGTTTACAGCAAAAGCAATAATTCTAGGTTCAAAAGCCCAACCTACAACAGCACTAGTAAATCTCAGCATCTGTCAACTGGAAGCCAACCTATTTAACGTTTCCTGCACTCAACAGCACAAACTCAGAAAATGAGAAGCTAAGTGGAAAAACAAGTGATCAATGGAGTTGAAAGTACTTCTGCTCTCTCTTCAGATATGACTTGGAAGTCACATGTTACAATGAAAGAGCTCACCCAAGGCTCAAATCTTGAATAGTAACTCACGCTGGTCATAAGCTCCACAATGGAAGATTTGGAGGGGCAAAACGCATGCGTTTTATGCTTTGATATTTATGATGTTCTATCGCCACCTCCTGGAAGAAAAGACCAAGAACGCAAAAAAAAAAAAAAAAAAAAAAAAAAAAGGTGCTTAGTATTAAGGCTTCCAGTGAAGATAAATTTCTTCAATTCTCAAGAAAGGTAAAGACATTCTGCAGCTACTGACAATTCCATTTCAGATGAATTAGCATAATGTTGGGCAAACAGCAAAGCTAAAAGGCAAATGTTCAGGACTCTAGCATCAGTTATTTGCCAGCAAAAGATAACATCAAACATATGAGTAATGAGCCTTTAGAGTTGCCAATCCCCAGGGAAGATTTGAGTTCTCGTTAGTAAAGAGATATGAGATCCCATTTTGCAAGAGTCAATAGCACTGCAGGAACACAGAGAGATACTAGATGAATAATTTCCACACTTGGCTCTGAAAATAATCATCCTTATCTTTGCATTTTAAGCCCCAGAATTTGGCAAAAGAGTTCTAAGGATTTTAAAACATTAATAACAAGACTAAGAATGTTCCCAGATGAACTCTTATTTCTCAGACTATCTTGTTGGAGTTATTTACACGTATGGCACAAACAAAGCCAAATGAATTGGAATATTTGACTTTCTCTCCACAAGATCTTATCAGTCTTTGTTTCTCAAGGTTTGGTTTGCATAAGGACAAAGGAATACAGTCGAATACTTAAAAGTATTATTTTAAAACACACTTTTATCTTGATAATTATGTCTTTTCCATCAATCTCTTTATTCACCATGTGAAAAAAAAATAGTCATATAACTTCAGAGTAGAAAGCATTTCAGGCCAACCACTTCACAGTCTCAAATCACAAGCTGTTCACCCAGGAGGAAAAGCTGCTGTAGTCAATTCCCACTAAACATCACCAGGGGCAGTTTAAACCTTCTGTTCTGTCTAGACGTTTTGCCCTCTTCTGCCCAAACATCCTGACTTTTAAGGAGTTTTACAGCTTAGTCAACTCACCAACATCCTGAAGTAGGCTGAGATTGCAGATTTCTTTTATGAACACCAATTATGCTTATTTATAAAACACAGAACATGGAACAGAGAATTTAAGATTTTAGAGCTGTAAGTCGCCTTCCTTTTATAATCCACAAAAGTGATTTGCTGCTGATACCTGATGGCCTGTTTTGGAAAACAGAAGGTTTGAACACAGCATTGAAATGTGTCAGACTTTCTTTTTTGAATTGTTTCAGCTTCTTTTGAGGGCATATTCTGTAAAACACTATGAGAAACATCTGAAAGACACAGTTCTTATCCCCCAAAAGCCAGCTATGTTGTCTGACTTCGGTTTCCTAAGCTACCCACAAACTGAAAGGCAAGGTATGGTGGTCAAAGAGTCAAGTCAATGTCTACACAGAAGCTTCCCTCTTTCCCTCAGCTCTGCCTCTTTCCAGTGCTGCTCATATGATATGATACTTAGTCAAGTTTACTTTTTAAGTCAGCCACTTTGTGGGAACACTTTTCTGAGTGATGGCCAGGAGAAGAGCTAACCTTTGTTACTGCCAAACCTCTTCTTGAGGCAGGAACTCTGCCTACACAAAGCAAAAACAATATTTCAGCGTCCCACCCTCCCTTTGAACCCACATTTGGAGACATAATTTCAGTTTTCATAACTATCCGGAAAGCTGAAATACTTCACTGTCCCACAACTAAACTCTTGGGCTCTTTTCAAGTCTGCCATCTCCTCCCCTTCATTCCACTTCGTCCCTCACTGTGGAACCTTACTTGCTTGGACATTCCTGTAGTTTTAGACACCTTCCTGTTGATCTTTGAGCTATTTACCAGCTGAACATTTGTACTGTTGGTGTTAAATGATAAATTCATATAACTAAGACACTTGACCAAGATAGACTGATACTATCAATTGAGCAACTGTTTCCTACAATCTGTCATCACAATGAGATAGCCATGTTCTAACCTATCAGTAAGGCTATACAAAAGTAAACAGAGTTTTCGGTATAAAATTCATTGTCAGTCAGGCGCAGTGGCTCACGCTTATAATCCCAGCACTTTGGGAGGCCAAGACAGGCGGATGACGAGGTCAGGAGTTCGAGACCAGCCTGGCCAAAACAGTGAAACCCCGTCTCTTCTAAAAATACAAAAATGAGCTGGGCATGGTGGCAGGTGCCTGTAATTCCAACTACTTGGGAAACTGAGGCAGAAGAATCACTTGAACCTGGGAGGTGGATGTTGCAATGAACCACTGCACTCCACAGAGCTAGACTCCATCTAAAAAAAAAAAAAATAAGATTGTCACTGAGAGGTCATCTTTTATGAAATTCAAAAGTTTCAGAAATATATCTAAACTGCCACCAATCATTTCCCTGTAGCGTTCACCAGCCTCTGATGAGTTGATTTTAGGCAAATTTCTCACCTTCCACATTCCCAACACAAACTCAACTTCCAGCATACAGAGCTACTTGAAGGTTTCCCTAAATATGCTAGGCACCCTCAGTCACTATGCTACATATATGCTCTCGCTTTTTTGCCCAATGCCTGACTTTTGATAGTCTGAGTAATGCCTACTTGTCTTCAAACTTCAGCTCAGGAGCTGCCTTCGCTTGTCTCATCCAAGCAGTCTGCAGCCCCTCGCTTTTATGTTCCTACAAGACCCTGTTTATACCTCCATCACAGTGCCCATCATATGCTGGTAAAATGGTTTGTTTTCCCCTCTCACCTGCCATAGGTTCATTCTGAAAAAAGATTAAGAGTTTGACTCTGCAACCCCAGCACCTCAGGCTGTATCTAACACATGGTAGGCACACTGCAAATGTTTGCCAGATGGATGACCATTCCTGATAGCTAAGACATTAAGAAAGGGGCTGTTTTCCAGTGGCTCATAGCACTATGGACAGCTAAGATGACCGCCTCAGCAGTTCAGAAGGGGAATAAGACATACTCTCACTTACTTTCCTCCCTCCCCTCGTAACATGTATCTGGCATTCTAGACAGCCCCATTTCCCCATCAGCCAAAGCTTTGAACCTATTAAGAATAAATCTTTAATTGAAGTATATTAGTCTGTTCTCACACTGCTGTACCTGAGACTGGGTAATTTATGAAGAAAAGAGGTTTAATTGACTCACAGTTCCACAGGCTATACAAGAAGCATAAGGCTGGAAGACCTCAGGAAACTTACAATCATGGCAGATGACTAAGGGAAAGCAAGCACGTCTTACCATGATGAATCAGGAGAGAAAAAGAAGAAGGAAGTGCCACATGCTTTTAAACGATCAGCTCTCATGAGAACTCACTCACTATCATGAGAACAGCAAGGGGAAACCTGCCCTCAAGTCAACCTAAGTGGTGACAACTCTTGTAAACAAGTTTTCTAAATTTTGGTCACATTTTATTAACAAGTATTGAATTTTTAAATCAAGGCATTCAACAAGTGGAAGAACAAAAACTTCAGCTTGCAAAGCTTTTTAGAGAATTAAGGTTGTTGAAAACAAAACTTGCAGAAGAGCAAATGAAATTTGTCTATACAAAAACAAGGATGTGAACAAATGTTAACAATACAAATTTAAACAGGATACAGGATTTAATTTTGAAATTCTGTAATTGCACTTTGGAATATTTCAACCTGAAGAGTCTTTTGATGGAGCTCCTATATTTATTCAGATAAATTGACATTCTGTTCCAGAAGAGAATGGAATAGAGTTGAGAAGTCTATACTTTCACAAAACCTAAATTTGGTGAAATGTTCCAAACAATCATAAAGACAACCTTTTTCTTCCTTTTTTTGTCTTTTTTAATTAAACACATATTTATTAACAGCATGCCTGATTCTGTGGAAAGCCAACTGGAACTCTGGTCATTCTGACTCTCGGAGCATCATGTTCGAAGGTTGGCTGCTGCAACTCTCTCTTGAGTTCTACCTGTGTGTACATCTTGGTGATATCACTGTACCTGCCTTTAGGGGGCTGGTAGTTAGAGACCCATAATGTGTAATCTGGACCTTCCCTCTCAATGGGGAACATGCTGCAGTCCCACTTGATGGCCTCAGTGGGGAACTCAGGGGACTCGAGTGGTAGCTCCTGCAGAGCTTCCTGCTGGGCTCCCAGCACAGCCCTGACGGTGTCCCTGTCCATAGTGTGCTCTCACTGCTTGTACAGGGACCACTCATCAGAAGCAGAGCTCTCCACTCACTCTCCTCCAAGCAGAGCTCCATCTGAGGCCACTGGCTTGCTTTATCCAAGAACTTCACAAGGCTAATAAAATCTGCAACAAGAATGAGCACTTGGCTAGCCTTTTCCAGTTTTCATATCTTATTTTTTCAAGCAGCCCTTTCCTGCTTGATCTTTTTTAGGATTCACCTTCTGCTCTCACAGGAATGAGTTCCTAGCAGGACAACACTGAAGCTCACTGGTGGGTGCCTCAAACCTGCTCTAGAAGCCACTGAGTAGGCACAGAGTGCATGCCAGCTCACAGCCTAGCACTAGCTAGGACTAGTTGGCAGCCTGGCTCTGAGAAACCTTGATCTACAAGATTTGTCTTATAGAAGTGCATGTCAAAGAAAGTTATTCTGGATTGAAACAAAAATATCTAGGCTAAAATGTTTAACCATTTTAATATATTTTAAAAGAGAATTGGGAATATCTTCTACTTAGCTGCATTTGTTGTGAGCTTACTGATTACCTCACCACTCACAGAGATAATATATTCTTGTTAAAAACAGAATTTTCATCCAGAAGTTAATATATCAAAAATTTTCCATTTATATATCATAAAATTATGTTTTGAAGATTAGAGGCAATTTTATTAAAATTTTAGAACCATACTGGGGACAAAAGCATTATATACTCAAAGAATAAAGAAAGAAAACAAGGGGAGGAGGAAGAGAAACAATGACATAGGCTTAAAGACAGACCCAACTAAGAAACTAAGTAAAATACAGTAATATGTTTGAAGAGTAATTATTACACTTGTCTTTTTTTGAAATATTCAATCAATATATCGGCTTTAATAATTTTTTTATTTTTTGTTTTTATTTTTGCTCTTTGTTTTTTATATCTGCGTTAATATTTTTAGAGAGACCTTTTAAAACATAGTTTTAATGAAACCATTTTATATGCCTAACAATAACATAAAACCAGTTTGTTGAACAATAAGTAAATATTTCAAAACTCAAATAATTTTAATTTTTTAACCACTCATTTTCAAAAATGTACCAGTTTCATTAATAAGTTAGATCCTCATCTAAGCTCAAACTAAGTGCAGCCAGTATGGCAACTTAAGGGTTGAATGGAAGCTGTTTAGGCCACACTGAGGGGTTCTGATTATATCCTGATGGTTGGAGGATGGAACAAGGTGCACGAGGAGAGAGGTAGATGAAGCTGGAAATGCAGATGCCAAGTCCTCACCTGCACTTCATCCAGAGCAACTCAGCTGATATGTGGTTTACGTATTGAATTTCTGTGTAAGCTCTAATTTGAGGAAATGGTTCCATGACTAAAAATAAGCTTGAGACCACCACTGTGGGCAATGAAGAGTCAGGGAAGAATTTTAAGCAGGGGGTAACATGATCATGTTTGCATTTTTAAAAGTCACTCTGGCAACAGGAGGGAAAATGAACACTTACAAAAAATAAACACCTAGAATATATGGGTTTAGCACATTCATACAGTACTTCATTGCATTAAGATTTAATGTCATGCCTGAAAGGTCTTCTTTAAGACTTTTTGAAAGTCCAAAATATTGTTTCAAAGCCCCTTTGTACAAGGATCTGCACATTGAATTATGATTAGAATTTCATAAAAAGTTCATTTCTTTAGATGACCTAATTTGATTTCAATTACAAATCAACAAGAACTATATTACATAACAGTGTTTTCGTTTTTGACATAGCTGCCTAGATGCTCAGAACTAAAACATTTAACTGCAGCAACTGATTTATTCTAGGAAATCACAATGTAAATTTTTCCTGTATTTTTTTCTTTGTTTTGTTTTGCCTTTTTAAAATAGCCATTTCAAATATCTTTTAGAAGTACTGACTCTAAATAGTAAATAATAACTGTCATGATTATTATTATATAGGGCTTATGTGTACCAGACAATGTTCTAAACTCTTTGTATATATTAACTCATTTAATCCTCACCAAACTAAATATGGAACTATCTCTGGCTTTGGAATTTGTGAATTTATTTATACAACATAGGTGACATCAGATAACACCTGTTTCCCTTTATCACCAGTATAAACTTACCTAGTAATTTCTGTGCCTAAAACCCATCAAGCATATTTCTTTTTTTTCTTTTTTTTCCTGAGCAGCAGCAAGATTTATTGCAAAGAGCGATAGAACAAAGCTTCCACAGTGTGGAAGGGGACCTGAGCGGGTTGCCCCATCAAGCATATTTCAAGACAATTTTAAAAAAAAGAAAAAAATTTGGCTCAAAACAACTAAAAATCAAATCACTAGAAGAAATCACCTCTCTGATCTTCCAGTCCTGCCTATGTAAAATAAATATAAAAATAATTATATATAAAAAGGTTGTAGGGAATTCTAATGAGAAAATAAATGTATAAACCATGTCAAAAATTGTAAGGTGGTAAATAAATATGAGTTACTGTTATTCTGAAAAAGAGACAATAAGGAAGATTTATTATCTCACCTGTCTCATGCAGTCCATGGGCAAGTCAATCTTCACAATACATCCAGAATCTGACAACTTCTCTGCATCTCCACCCCAACCACTCTTGTCCAGGGCACCATCTTCTTCCACCGGAACCACTGCTACAGTCTTCTACTGGGTCTGCTTCTTCAAACTCTTCCCTTCCACCCAGCAGGTACAGAGATTCTTCTAAAATACAATGCAGATTATATCACTCCTCTGCTCAAAACCCTCTGAGGTGGGCAGAGTAATGATTCCTCAAAGATGTCCTGATCCCCTAATCCCTAACCCACAATCCCCAGAACCTGTGAATATGTTGCCTTATATGGTAAAAGAGTCTTTGCAGATGTGACTAAGTTAAGGATCTTGAGGTGGGAGATTATCTTTGACTCTCCAGGTATAATAACAAAGGTTCTTATTTGAGGGAGGCAAGAGAGTGAGAGTTAGACAAGATGAGCAAAAGGAAGGAGAAGTGGGAGTGGTGTCATTGCTGGGAGGGGCCATGAGCCCAGGAATGTGGGTTCTAGAGGTGGCAAGATCAAAGAATAGATTCTCCCCTAGAGTATCCGGAAGGAATGCAGTCTTGACATCACCTTGATTTTAACCCCCTATGTTATGAATCGAATTGTGTCCCCTCCAAAAAAAAAGTATGTGGGAGTCCTAACCCCCAGTACCTCAGAATGTGATCTTATCTGGAGATAGGGTCTTTAATAGAGATAACCAAGTTAAAATGAGGTCATTAGGGCAGGACCTAATTTAATATGACCGGTGTCCTGATAAAGAAGTGAAAATTGGACACAGACATGAACACAGGAAGAGCATCACGTGAAGGTGAAAGCAGAGATTGTGGTGATGCTTCTGCAAACTAAGGTATGCCAAAGATTGCCAGCAAACCATGAGAAACTAGTGGAAAGGCATGAAACAGATTATTCTTCACACCCATCCTGCTGACACCTTTATCTCAGATTTTAGCCTCCAGAACTGCAAGACAATAAATTTCTGATGTTTAAGCCACCCAGTTTGTACTTGCTTCATGGCAGCCCTAGAAAAATAATACATTCTGCAAGACTCATTTTGGATATCTGACTTCCAGAACTAGAATATAATTAATTTGTATTTTCCTAAGCCAGTAACTTTGTGGTAATTTGTTACCATAGCAATAGGAAACTAAAACACTCTATGAAGGCTCCCCTTTTAACATCCTAAAATATGAAGTTGAAATGGTTTGGATTTGTGTCACCACCCAAACCTTGAGTCAAATTGTAATCCCCAGTGTTTGACGGGGGGCCTGGTGGGAGGCAATTGGATCATGGGGGTGGATTTCCCCCTTGCTGTTCTCATGAGAGTGAGTTCTTATGAGATCTGGTTGTATAAAGGCATGTAGCACCTCCCTCTTTGCTCTCTTCCTCCTTCAGTCATGTAAGATGTGCCTGCTTCCCCTTCACCTTCTGCCATGATTGTAAGTTTCCTGAGTCTTCCGCAACCATGCTTCCAGTTCAGCCAGCTGAACTGTGAGTCAATTAAACCTCTTTTCTTTATAAATTACCCAGTATCAGGTAGTTCTTTATAGCAATGTGAGAATGGACTAATACAGAAGTCTTTACCAGAGTGTAACATCTTCCAACCTGACACTTCCTCTCTGACTTAATCTCCTAATACTCTTTTCCTCATTCTCTCTATTCCAGCCCCACTGGCCTCCTTGTTGTGCGTTGAACACTGATACGGTTTGGTGCTGTGTTCCCACCCAAATCTCATCTTGAATTGCACTCCCGTAATACCTGCAGGTGTGGGAGGGACCAATGGGAGATAATTCGAATCACGGGGGTGGTTTTCCCTATACTCTTCTCTTGGTAGTGAACAAACCTCATGAGATCTGATGGTTTTATCAGGGGATTCTGCTTTCGCATATTCCTCATTTTCTCTTGCCATCGCCATGTAAGAAGTGCCTTTTGCCTCCCACCATAATTCTAAGACCCAAGCATGCTTTCGCTATGCTTGCTAAAGCATAGCAAGAGTGGCCTTTACTCGATTTCCCAATAAGTTCCTCATCTCCATTTGAGACCACCTCAGCCTGGACTTCACTGTGTATGTCACTATCAGCTTTTTGGTCACAACCATTCAACAAGTATCTAGGAAGTTCCAAACTTTCCCTTATCTTTCTGTCTTCTGAGTCCTCCAAACTGTTTCAACCTCTGCTCATTACCCAGTTCCAAAGTTGCTTCCAGATTTTCAGGTATCTTTATAGCAATACCCCACTACTCGGGACCTATTTTCTGTATTAGTCCACTCTCATCTTGCTATAAAGAACTACCTGAGACTGGGTAACTTACAAAGAAAATAGGTTTAATTGGCTCAAGTTCCCACAGGCTGTACAGGACTCATGACTGGGGAGGTCTCAGGAAACTTACAATCATGGCAGAAAGTAAAAGGGAAGCAAGCACATCTTGACATGGCCAGAAGGAGAGAGAAAGAGTGAAGGGGGAGGTGCTACACACTTTCAAACAACAAAATCTCATGAGAACTCACTCACTATCACAAGAATAACAAGGGGGAAATCCACTCCCATGATCCAATCACTTCCTCCAACGGGGGGATTACAATTCAGCCTGAGGTTTGGTTGGGGACACAGATAAAAACCGTATCAAATAGGCTGTTATTTGGTCCACTCCTGTGTCCCCACTGCCTGTAAGAAACAGTGCTAGACACATTGGAACAACTTAATATATCTTTGTTGATGGAATAAATTATTCAAATTTGCTGCTATATTCTACTTCTAAAGTTCTTTCCACTTAAACTATTTTTAATATTTTTGTCTTTGAGCATATAAACAATGAAACTAATAGGCTCTGGGGCCATAAATCCAATAGGCTTACCCCATGTGAACCTCATCAAAATAAATTGGAAGGAGATAAACTCACCAGGGAGGTAGCAGCTCAGATTTTCAACTGAACTTCAAAACCTTTCAAACCACAGTCAAGAGCACATGAAGCACTACTTCAGAGGCAGACCACTCCTGACCGGAGAAACCAGTCAGAATATAATGACAGCTCTGGACTTATAATTAATCTCAAAAGGCTGGCTGGGCAATTACTCCTGAGTTTGCAGCTAGATATTAACAGATTTTTAATGCACTCTCACTTAGAAGCAATAAAGTGGAGGCCACAAGTTGGTTGTTTATAAGGAATTCAACATTAGTCATAGTTTTCAAAAGCTTTCTCATTCTGCACCTTATAATTTAACTAATAGAATGTGACTGTTGGTGACTACATTGGCAGCCTCATAACAGACGTCATAATATAGATAAACAGGCTGGAGAGAGCAACCAGAAACAAAACTCTTTCTCAATCCCATACTCTTTTGTGATTTTTTTTTTCTTCAACTTGGAAGTAAGATCATGCTGCACATCTGAATACAGGTGAGGATACAGGGGATTTTGTTTTAGGTTTTGTTTTAAGCATATAATCATCATCCTATCTGTATATCACCATGCCTGCAGACTTAGAACTTAAAAAATCAAACATATGCAAAGGAAAGAATGGATTGTCCATTATTTAAACAACATGTCTTCAGCTTCTTACGAAAGTGAGATATATATCAGTCTGATAAATGATAAGAATAGATTCATCTTAGGAGGTCCTTTTAGACTCCTTAAGTCACCAAATCTATAATTGCCATTGTAAGAGGAAGAATGCTCATGCTCTTCTAGATACCACCAAGGGAGGAGAAAGAGCCAATCTGATTGGTTAGAATCCAAGATAATCCATCAGACATTGTTATTAAGAGCACATTACATAGCCATTTCCCTTGTAGGATCTTTAGCTCCTGTTCCTTCTCTGCACTATTCACTGAGTCAAGGCTGCCTCAGGGCCCAGAAGTCTTACTCTTTCTGAACACATGCCCAAACCTGCTGGTCACTAATGAAAGCTCCTCTACCAGGAAGCCAAGCAGAGGTGGTAAAAGATCCCAACTTTGGATATAGGCTTGAGGGGAACTAGGATGTCCAAATTAGGCCTCAAACCTAAGCCAAGAGCTCCCTTCAATTATATAATTGGGGTACTGGCCTGGTCTATCCAATAATAAAGTGGCCCTTTGTTTTCCATCTACTTTTGGTCCTTATGCCTAGCTCCCTCAGACATTCCTGGGTCCCTCTTGCCAAATACTATTAAAAATCTGCCCATTTACTTCACAGTACCATATAATTTCTCCCCACAATGTAAAGGAAAACATCCAAACTCTGAAATGATCCCTTGGGTTTCTTAATGAGCATCAGAGCACACACAACCATTAGCTGAGATCCTCCTTGTCATCTGCTGGGATCCCTCACCAGTTATTCCACTCTCCCAAATTTGAGCGACATGAACTTACATTACAGCAAAATCACATAAGCTTGCAGAGCTGCATGTGACTAGTCAGAACCATACACATAAAAAGCAAGAATGTTAAAGGTCAACTGTTTCATTTTCAATAACACTGACATTTGCTGGGCACAGTAGCTCACGCCTGTAATCCCAGCACTTTGGGAGGCTGGGGTGGAAGAATTGCTTGAGTCCAGGAGTTTGAAAACAGCCTGGACAACATAGTAAGATCCCATCTCTACAAAAAATAAAAAAACATCCAGGCATGGTGGCATAGTGGCAGTAGTCCCAACTACTTGGGAGGTTGAGGTGGAAGGATCACTTGAGCCCAGGAGTTCTAGGCTACAGTGAGCTGTGATCATGCCACTGCATTCCAGCCTGGGCAACAGAGTGAGACCCTGGCTCAATAATAATAATAAACATTCTGTAGATTCCTGTAGGCAGTTTTCCATAACTGTTAAATGCACAAACTGAGGAGTTTGGCAATCTGGTACAGAATTCTGGATCCACCATTCCTAGGGTATGTGGCCTTTGGAAGTTTCCTTAAGATTTTGTTTCCTGAACTGTAAAAGGGGAATAATAATAATAACAATACTTGGTAGGATTAAATAAAAAACACTTTGCACAATGCTTGCCACATAGCATGCATTTAGTAAATATTAGGAGTTATTGATATTGTTGTTGCTATTATTATTATTTCATTACCAAATGAATTTGTCTCACCAAAACTGGTAATGATAAAGATTTAATTAATAATATTCTTTAAACTATGATCATAATTTAGAAATGCATGTAAAAGTAAAGCAATCTTATTGTTTTACAGGAGTAAATAGAATATATGCTAAATAAAACAACCACCCAATCATAAACACACACATCATCCCTCAACCCCAAGGCCATATCCAAGTCTCAGAGAGAAAAATATCAATAGACTTCAGTATAATAGAATATGAAGCATGACAGGCCTGTGCATTCATTTTCTGTTGCTGAATAATGAATGACCAAAATGTAGTGGCTTAAAACAACACAAAATTATTATCTTACAGTTTGCATGTGTTAGATGTCCAGGTACAGGTTAGCTGGCAACTCTCCTCAGTGTCTTACTAAGCTGAAATATTAGTCACAGGTACATTTTCATCTGAAGCTTGGGTCCTCCTCCAAGCTTATTGGTTCTTGGTAGAATTAGTTCTGTGTGATTGTATGACAGAAGACCCTATTTTTCTTGCTGATTATCAGTTGGGAATTATTCCCAGATACTAGAGGTCACCCTTAGGTTCCTGCTATATTGCCTCCTCCACAGGTAGTTCACATGGTTGTTTGTTCCTTCAAAGTCATCAAGACAGCATTTCTGTTGCTTGAAATCTCTCTGACTTCTCGATCCTCTTTCAAGGGTTCATCTGATTAGGCAAAGACTACTCAGAATAATCTCCTTTTTTTATTAACTCCAAGTGAACTTACAGGGACCTCAATTATCTTTCACCTTTGCTATATAACCTAACCTAACCATGGGCGTGGCATCCATCATGTTGCCTAGACTCAAAGGGAGGGGATTACACAGGTTCTGTACACCAGGGGATAGGAATCTTGTGGGCCATCTTAGTGTTCTGCCTACCACAATCTGAAATCAAATACTAAAGCAATAAAACATAACAGACTTACTTATTCTGTAATGGTGTCAAAATTATATTTTTAAATAAAGAGAGAAACTAAAAAATAATAATGATGGACTTGGATAAACATGATGGGTTGAATACATGTATATATATGTCTTTTATCTTTCCCAAATGCATTCAAATGACAGTAAAATAATAAAACATTTCAACATTTTTTAGACAAGGAGAATAGGAGAGTATGGACAAGAGATGTTGATAAGCATTTGGAGGATACGAAATGAATAGAGACATGAATGACCTTGTAGAAGAAAAGAAAACTGAACCCAAACACTGGTAGAGGTAAATACCAACCAACATCAGAACCCAGAGAGGCCCAGGGATTAGAGTGTCCTGTGATCTCAAAAAACACATGGGGAAGGGAGGGTGGTTAAGAATAAAGAAGTAATGCAAGTCCGTATGAATAATAGAATTCCTGGGTCACTTAGAAGTTGGTTTTTTAAAGAGACAAATAAATTAGCAAACCTTTAGTTAGATTAAGAAAATAAGAGAGAAGCCTCAAATAACTAAAATTATAAATAAAAAAGGAGACATTACAACTGACTGATACCACAGAAATAAAACGGATAATAAAATAATACTGTGAACAATTATACAACAACAAATTGGACAAATAGAAGAAATGGATAAATTCCTAAAAACATACAACCTACCAAGAGTGAATCATGAAGAAATAGAAAATAAGAACAGACCAATAATGAGTAGAGAGATAAATTAGTAATCAAAATCCTCCCAACAAAGAAAAACCCAGGACATAATGGCTTCACCGGTCAACTGTACACTTACTTAAAGAGACCTTCTCAAACTCTTCCAAAACAATTAAGAGAAGGGAACACTTCCAAACTCATTTTACAAGGCCAGCATTACCATGACACCAAAGCCTGCCAAAAACACTACAAGAGATGAAAATTATAGGCTAATATACCTGATGAACATAGATGGAAAAATTCTCAACAAAATACTAGTAAACTGAACTCAACAGCAAAGGAAACAATCAACATTATGAAACCTACATGTTGACAGAAAATATTTTCCAACTATATGGCTGAGAAGGAGTTAATATCCAAAATATATAAAGAATTCAAATAATAACAAAAAAACCCGACAATCTTTAAAGTGGGCAAATGACCTGAATAAACATTTGTCAAGAGAAGACATACAAAGTGGCAACAGGTGTATAATAAAATGGTCAACATCACTCATTAATCATCAGAGAAATACAAATTAAAATTACCATGAGATATTACCTTACATCTGTTAAAATGGCTATTGCCAAAAAGACAAAAGATAAGTATTGGATAAGGTGTGGAGAAAATGGAACCCTTGTGCAGTCTTGGTGAGAATGTATATTGGTACGGTCACTGAAAAAATAATATAAAGCCTTCTAAAAAAGTTGAAAATAGAACTACCATATGATCCAGTGATTTCACTACTAGGTACATATCCAAAGGACATGAAATCAGTATGTCAAAGAGATATCTGCACTCCCATGTTCATTGTAGCGTTACTCACAATATCCAAGATATGGAGACAACCCAAGAGTCCAGTGAAAAATGAATGCATTAAAAAGTAATGTATATCTACACAGTGGAATATATTCAGATTTTAAAAAAGGAAATCTTGTCATTTTCAAAAACATGAATGACCCTGGAGGACATTATTCTAAGTGAAATAAGCCAGATACAAAAAGACAAATACTTCATGATATCACTTGTATGTGGAAACTAAAAAACACTGAACTCATAGAATCAGAGAGAATGATGGGTAAAAAGAACTGGGGGAGGTTTGAATGGGGGGAATCGGGAGATGCTGATCAAAAAGTAAAATATCTCAGGTAGACAGGATGAATAAGTTCTGCAGATCTACTGTATGGCATGGTGACTATAGTTAATAATAATGTACCGTATACTTGAAAATTGCTGAGATAAGACCTTAATGTTCTCATGACAAAAAATGGTAAGTATATGTGGCATGAATATGTTAACTAGATTGCTTTATTAATTTCATAATGTATATATATATCAAAACATCACACACAGTGTAAACACATACAATTTTTAATCATCAGTTATACCTTAATAAATGGTAGGGAGGAGAGGAATTCATTCTACCTAATAATTATTCACTGTCCCTCAAAAGAATTGTCTACATTCCCCAACTCTCCTTTCTCCCTTTCCTTATAAAGAAAGTTGATTTTTCAGTAAATCTTCTGAAGGCAAGGGGGAGTTTTCCCCTTGGTCTCTACAATTTTGGCACTGCAGCCAGGATAGCAAAGTCTCTCTACACTTTTGGGAGTCACAGTCAAGGGAAGCTGGGACCTAAAAAGCCAGGATAAGGGTTTGCCTACTCTGAGAACTAAAACCCTGATTCACTAGACAAATTGGCACTCACTGGGTCCACCACTGTGACTGCTGGCACCTGAACAAGCCACCTGGAGGCCTAAGGATCAGCCTACCTGGACTCACAACAACTGATGCTCACATATGCCACATGGGGACTAAGGACTGATCCGCCTGGTGTCCCTATGCCCAGCAAAACCTCACCACAGTCTTCACTGTCAACCACAGCCTAAGCCACTGAAGAACTCACAGACACCACTGATGCTGATTATAGACAAAGAAGTCCTATGGAGACTACACTACTGCATCCACCCAACTTTCAAAGCCAAAGTGCCCTACCCAACCAATACTATAGATACATTTATAGGGAAAATCTCTTCCTGCAAAAACCAACCCACAAAACTGGAAGAAGCAACTGTAACAATAGATGTATAGACATCAATGTAATGACAAAAGAAACATGAAGAAACAAAGAAACATGAAGAAACAAAGAAACATGAAGAAAAAAAGGAAACATGACACCTCCAAGGAAACACAATTCTCTAGCAACAGATTCTGATGAAAAAGAAACATCTGAAATGCCTAAAACAATTTTCAAAATACTGATATTAAAGAAACACAGTAAGATACAAGAGAACACAGATAAACAATATTTAAAAATCAGGAAAACAACTTATGATCTGAATAAGAAACTCAAAAAAGAGATAGATATCATAAGAAGACTCAAGCAGAAATCCTGGCACTGAAGAATTCGGTGAATAAAATTTTAAAAATACAATTGAGGGCTTCAACAATAGACTAGATCAAGCAGAAGAAAAAAATTCTCAACTAGAAGACAGATCTTTTAAAATAACCCAGTTGGACAAAAAAAAAAAAAAAAAAAAGAATGAAAAAGAGTGAAGGAAGCCTATATGACATAGGAAACCATAAAGCAATCAACTATTCTAATTTTGAAAGCTTTAGAAGAAGAAATAATGGGCAAAGGCATAGAAAACCTATTTAACTAAATAGTAGCTGAAAACGTCCCAAGTCCTGCAAGAAACGGACATCCAGATACAGAAAGCACAAAGATCCCCAAACAGATTCAACCCAAATAGGTCTTCTCTAAAGCACATTATAGTAAAACTGTCAAAAGTCAAAGACAATGAGAAAATTCTATGAACAGCAAGAGCAAAGCGTCAAGTCATATATAATAGAATCCCTATCAGACTAACAGCAGATTTCTCAGCAGAAATCTTATAGGCCAGAAGAGAATGAGTTAGTATATTCAAAATGCTAAAAGAAGGGAAAAAATCCTGCTAGGCAAGAATATTATGCCCAGAAAGTCTATCCTTCAAAAATAAAGGAGAAATAAAGTCTTTCCCAGACAAGCAAAAACTGAGGGAATTCATCACCACTAGACCAGCACTACAAGAAGTGCTTAAATGAGTCCTAGATCTAGAAGTGAAAGGACAATATGTACCATTATGAAAACATATGAAAGTTAAAACTCTACTAGTAGAGTAGATACACAAATGAGAAAGAGAAGGGACTAAAATATTACCTCTACAGAAAATCACTAAGCTACACTGTTATTAAACAATAAGAGAAGAAGAACGAAACAAAAGATATACAAAGGAACCAGATTAACAACTAACAAAATAACAGGAATAAGTCCTAATGTATCAATAATAGCCTTGAATGTAAATGGATTAAATTCCCCCTTAAAAGATATACATTTAAAATCCATACACTGGCTGAATACATTTAAAAACAAAACATAACCCCACTATATGTTGCCTACAAGAAACTCACTTCACCTGTAAAGACACATTTAGAGTGAAAGTGAAGGGATGAAAAAAGGTATTTTATGCAGATGGAAACCAAAAGCAAGCAGGAGTAGCTATACTTACATCAGATAAAAGAGACTTTAAGTCAAAAACTGCAAAAAGAGACAAAGTCATTATATAATGATTCTATGGTTTGGCTGTGTTCTCACTCAAATCTCATCTTGAATTCCCACGTGTTGCGGGAGGGACCCAGTCAGGGGTAATTGAATCATGGGGGCAGGTGTTTCCCATGCTGTTTTCATGATAGTAAGTCTCACAAGATCTGATGGCTTTATAACGTGGAGTTTCCCTGCACAAACTCTCTCTCTTGGTTGCCATCCACGTAAGAAGTGACTTGCTCTTCCTTTCCTTCCACCACGATTGTGAGGCTCCCCAGGCACATGGAACTGTAAGTCCAATTAAATCTCTTTCTTTTATAAATTGCCCAGTCTCAGGTACAAAGAAACATTGGATTTAAACTGCACTTTAAATCAAATGGACCTAACAGATATTTACAGAACACTTCATCCAACAGTTGCACAATACATATTCTTTTAATGGGCATATGAAACATTCTCCAGGATAGACAATACAGGCCACAAAACAAATCTCAGCAAAGTTTTAGAAATTGAAATTTTATCAAGAATCTTCCTAAATCACAATGAAATAAACTAGAAATCTATAACAGGGGAAACCTTAGAAACTATACAGATATGTAGAAATTTAAAGAACATACTCCTGAATGATCACTTAGTCAATGAAGAAATTAAGAAGGAAATAAAATATTTATTGAAACAAATGAAAATGGGAATACAGCATATCAAAACCTATGGGCTATAGCAAAAGCAGTGCTAAGAGGGAAGGTTATGGTAATAAACATCTACATTAAAAAAATACTCCAGCCTGGGTGACAGAGCGAGACTCTGTCTCAAAAAATAAATAAATAAATAAAAAGATTTCAAATCAACAACCTGGTGATACCCCCTCAAGGAGATAGAAAAGCAAGAACAAACACCAAAATTAGTAGAAAAAATAAATAATAAAATTCAGAGAACTGAAGTATAGAGTAAAAAATACAAAAGACCAACGGAACAAAAAGTTGGTTTGTTTAAGAAGATAAACAAAATCAATGAAACATTAGCCACACTAACCAAGGAAAAAAGAGAAAATACTCTAAAAAATAAAATCAGAAACAAAAAAAAGAGACATTACAACTGATGTTACAGGAACATAAAAGATCATCAGAGACTATTACGAACAACTATGTGCTAACAAATTGAAAAACCTAAAGAAAATGGATAAATTCTTGGACTCGTACAAACTACCCAGATTGAACCAGAAAGAAATAAAACACCCAAACAGACTTATAATGAATAATGAGATTGAATCAGTAATAAAAAGTCTCCCAACAAAGAAAAGCCCAGGACCAGATATGGCTTTGCTGCTAAATTCTACCTAACTTATAAGTAAAAACTAACACCAATTCTTCTCAAACTATTTCAAAAACACAGAAGAGGAGGAAATTCTTTCTAACTAATCTACAAGGCCAGTAGATACCAAAACTAAACAAGGACACAACATAAAAAGAAAACCACAGGCCAATATCCCTGATGAAGATAGATGCAAAAATTCTCAACAAAATACTAGCATACCACATCCAACAACACATCAAAAATAAAATACACCATAATCAAGTGAAACTTTCCCAGTGGTGCAAGGTTGATTCCACATTCATAAATCAATAAAGGTAATACATCACATCAACAGAATAAAAAACAAAAGTTACATGATCATCTCAATAGATGCAGGAAAAGCATTTGAAAGAATCCAATATCCCTTCATGATAAAAAAAAACTCTCAGCAAATTAGACATAGAAGGAACATACATAAACATAATAAAGACCATATATGGGTCAGGCATGGTGGCTCACATCTGTAATCCCAGCACTTTGAGAGACTGAGGTGGGCGGCTCATGAGGTCAGGAGTTCGAGACCAGCTTGGCCAATATGATGAAACCCTGTCTCTACTAAAAATACAAAAATTAGCTGGGTGTGGTGGTGCATACCTGTAGTACCAGCTATTCAAGAGGCTAAGGCAGGAGAATTGCTTGAACCAGGGAGGCAGAGGTTGCAGTGAGCCAAGATCGTGCCACTGCATTCCAGCCTGGGTGATGGAGTGAGACACCATCTCAAAAAATAAAATAAATAAATAAATAAATATCATATATGACAAACCCATAGCCAACATACTGAATGGAGGAAAGCTGAAAGCCTTTCCTCTAAAAATTAAAACACAAGGATGCCTACATTTAGCACTTTTATTCGACACAGTACTGAAAGTCTTAGCCAGGGCAATCAGGTAAGAGAAAGAAATAAAAGGCATCCAGGCCAGGCATAGTGACTCACACCTGTAATCCCAGCACTTTGAGAAGCCAAGGCGGGCAAATCACTTGGGGCCAGGAGTTCAAGACAAGCCTGGCCAACATGGTCAAACTCTATCTTTAATAAAAATACAAAAAATTAGCTGAATGTGGTGGCATGTGCCTATAGTTCCAGCTGCTTGGGAGGTTGAGACAGGAGAATTGCTTGAACCTGGAGGCCGAGGTTGCGGTGAGCCAAGATCGTACCACTGCACTCCAGTCTGGGCAACAGAGCAAGACCCTGTCTCAATAAATAAATAAATAAATACCACCCAAATTGGAAAAAGGGGAAGTCAAATCATTTCTCTTTGTAGACAACATGGTCTTATACATTAAAAAATCTAAAGACTCCACCAGAAAACTATCGGAACTGTTCAACAAACCAACATACGAAAGTCAGTAGCATTTCTATACGTCAGTGATGAACCAGCTGAGAAAGAAATCAAGAAGGCAATCCCATTTACAATAGCTCCAATAAATTAAAAACATAAAATACCTAGGAATAAATTTAACCAAGGAGGTGAAAGACTTCTACAAGGAAAACTATGAAACATAGATGAAAGACATTGAAGATATGAACAAATGAAAAGACATCCCATGGTCATGAATTGAAAGAATTAATATTGTTAAAATGACCATAACACCCAAACAGTCTTCAGATTCAATATAATTCCTATCAAAACACCAATAACATTCTTCACAAAATAAAACCTCCTAAAATTCACATGGAACCACAAAAGACCCCAAAGAGCCAAAGCAGTCCTGAGCAAAACAACAAAACTGAAGCCCCCACATTACCTGACTTCAAAACGTTCTATACAGCTATATAATCAAAACAGCATGGTATTGGTATAAAAACAGACACATAGACCAACGGAACAGAATAGAGAAACCACAAATAAAACCATGCATTTACAGCCAATTTTTTGAGAAAGGCATCAAGAATATACATTGGAATTGAACTCATGCAGATAGAGAGTAGGACAGTTACCAGAAGCCAGGAAGGGCAATGGGATGGTGGTGGGAGGAAGGGGATGGTTAACTGGGACAAAAAATAGGTAGAAAGAATAAGACCTAGTATTGATAACACAGCAGAGTGATTGCAGTCAATAATAATTTAATAGTACGTTTTAAAATAACTAAAAGAGTATAATTGGGTTGTTTGTAATACAAAGGATAAATGCTTGAGGGGATGAATACCCCATTTTCCATGATGTGATTATTACTTATTGCATGCCTATATCAAATTATCTCATGTATCCCATAAATACATACACCTACTATGTACCCCCAAAAAATTTAATAAAAAATTAAAAATTTAAAAACACATAAAACATAAAAAAGAATATATACATTGGGAAAGGTCGTGTAAAAAATTAAAAAAGAATATATCCCCAAATAGTTTTTTAATAAAAATTTTAAAATGTTAAAAACATGTAAAAATAAAAAAAATACATTGGGAAAGGACACCCTCTTCAATAAATGGTGCTGGGAAAACTGGATATCCATATGCAGAAGAATGAAACTAGACCCCTATCTCACTATATACAAAAACAACTGCAAATGGATTAAAGACTTAAACATACACCTGAAACTATAAAACTACTAGAATAAAACAAGAGAAATGCTTCAGGACATTGGTCCAGGCAAATTTTATGGCTAAGACTTCAAAAGCACAGCCAACAAAAATAAAACGGACAAATGGGACTATACACTAAAAAAATTCGCACAGCAATAGAAACAATGAACAGAGTGAAGAGAAAACCTGTTGAATCAGAGAAAATATTTGCAAACTATTCATCCAGCAAGAGACTATTATCCAAAATATGTAAGAAACTCAACAGCAAAAACAAAAACAAAAACAAAAAAACCCACAAATAATCCCATTAAAAAGTGGGCAAGGGATCTGAATAGACATTTCTCAAGAGATACAAATGACCAACGGTAAATAAAAAAGTGCTCAACATCATTAATCATCAGGGAAATGCAAATCAAAACCACAATGAGATATATTCTCACCCCAGTTATAATATCTATTACCAAAAAGACAAAAATTAACAAATGCTAGTGAGGATGTTGACAAAAGAGAACTCTTACACACTGTCAGTGTGTACAGCCACTATGGAAAATAGTATGGACATTTATCCAAAAAAACTGAAAATAAAACACCATATTATCCAGTAATCCCATTACTGGATATTTACCCAAAAGAAAGGACATCAGTATATCAAAGGGATGCCTGTATCCCTTATGTTTATTGCAGCACTATTCACAATAGTTAAGATATAGAATCCACCTAAGCATCTATTAATGGATGGGTGGATAAAGAAAATGTGTGGTATATATACAAAATAAAATACTATTCAGCCATAAAAAGGAATAAAATCCTGTCATTTACAGCAACATGAATGGAACTGAAGGTTTTTATGTTAAGTGAAATATATTAAGCCAGGCACAGAAAAACAAATATCAGATGTTCTCACTCATATATGGGAGCTTAAAAAGGGGATGTCATGGAGGTAGACAGTAGAATGATAGTTACCAGAGGCTGGGAAGGGTGGGTGTCTGGGGGTGAAGAGGATGAAGAGAAGTTGGTTAATGAGTACAAATATACAGTTAGATAAGGGAATAAGTTCTAGTGTTTGATAGCACAATAGGATGACTATAGTTAATTACAATGCATTGGATATTTCAAAATAGAAGAGCATATTTGAAATATTCCCAGCACAAATAATAAATGATCATAGTGATGAATATCTGAAATGTCCTAATTTGATCATTACATTGTATGTATCAAAAATCACATTGTACCCCATACATTTGTACAATTAGGTATCAATAAAAAAAAAAATACAATAGCAGGGGACAAAGGGGCAGGGCAGGAGAAGACTATAAACATTGAAAAATGTCCGTCAGTTTTCTAGCTTTTAAAACATTATACCAATATTAGGCTGGGCATGGTAGCTCAGGCCTGTAATCCCAGCACTTTGAGAGGCTGAGGCTGGCAGATCACTTGAGGGCAAGGAATTTGAGATCAGCCCGGTCAACACAGTGAAACCCCATCTCTACTAAAAATAGAAAAAAAAAAATAGCTGGGCATGGTGGTACACACCTGTAATCCCAGCTACTTGGGAGGCTGAGCTATGAGAATCGCTTTAACTTGGGAGGCAGAGGTTGCAATGAGTGGAGATTGTGCCACTGCACTCCAGCCTGGGCAACAGAGCGAGACTCTGTCTCAAAAAAAGAAAACAAATTATACCAATATCATATAATTATCATGTTATAGAATTTCTATGTCTAAAAATTACTCTCCTATATTGATTTTTAAATATCAGCTATATGAATTTAAAGAACATTTTTTTCCATTGTCATTACAAGGAAAAGCAAATTCCAAAAATTCAATATCACATTGGATGGTAGAAATTTATCTGAGATGTTTATTTCTGGAGAAAACTCCTTTCTATCCCCATTAATCGCTTCAGTTCTTCCAAAATTAATTAGAATTGTTTAGTTATTTGTTTTTATAGTCCCACACCTAAGGCTATTATTACAGTCACCAAAATAAAATGCTGACAAGTTAATTTTTGTAATTTATTTATGTCTACCAAGAGGTTCAGAAATTTTATAGCTAATATAGCTCAGTGACAATCAAATAGTCGTAATTATTTGCTCTCAAGGGCATCAAATCCACCAGGGCAAAGGTATCAAAAGAAAAAACAGAGTGAAAAATGGAAGAAAAAAATGACCAGGTTCAGTGTGGTTCACACCAGTAATCCAAGCACTTTGGGAGGCTCAGGAGGGCAGATTGCTTGAGCCCAGGAGTTCAAGACCAGCCTGGGCAACATGGTGAAACCCCATCTCTACTGAAAATACCAAAAAAAAAAAAAAAAAAAAATCAGCCAAGTGTGGTAGTGTGCACCTGTAGTCTCAGCTAGTAGGGAGGCTGAGGTGGGAGAATCACTTGAACCTAGGGGGCAGAGGTTGCAGTGAGCCAAGATTGTGCCACTGAACGCCAGCCTGGGCAATAAAGCAAGACCCTTCTCAAAAAAAAAAAAAGAGAGTAAAAAAAAATTTATTTTCACCACAACTCTTAATCACTAAAGATATGTAATAATACCCAAGGAAGTAGAAAAATTAAGAAATTTAATCTAAAAAAATATAACTTACTACACTTTTATCATGTTTTGACTGTTGGGGATAGAAGAATTAGGTAAAGGGCCAGAGAAAGAAGACACTGAGATCTTGTGGTGGAGGGCAAAGGTAAGGTGGGGTGGGTAGGATTATGGTTTGGCCAGGAAGGAAAGAAAAGTGAAAGAGAAAGAAAACAAAGACAGAGATAGTCTCAGGGCAAAAGAGTCAAAATGACACCATATATTAGGTCAGTTTGATACAGCAATTTTAACACTCCTGAATCGAAGTAGCCCTATAAAAATATATAAGTCTCTGGGTTTTTATTTTTTATTACCAAATAATTATGTGTACAACTTACTGATCTCTACTGCATCCATTAACGCAACCCAGACTACATGAGACTTACATTTTCTTTAAGTTCTATATTATTTGGATTTTTTCACGCTATATATTACCATTACTTTAAGTATGTACATATAAATTTTTTTAAGTCTGTCAAATTTGTCTAAGCCTCTAATGATGTCCGAGTCTTATCTCCCAAAACATCTTGAAAGAGTCTTTGAATCTTAAGTGTAAAATATGTTCATAGGTTAAAGAAACAAAGTATCTGTTAGAAATTTAATTGAGGATTACATATGCCATCCAGGCTTGAGATTAAGGGATCACATTGTGGCCCAGATATCTACTACCACAACCAGCTCCATCTTCTCATCCTCAAGATATAGGAAGGTAAACAATAGCATCATCATAACTCCTAAGAGCTATAGTCCATCTTCATGATCTTCAGATTGAAAATAGAATGTTTCATTCGGCCAGACATGGTGGCCCATGCCTATAATCCCAGCACTTTGGGAGGCCGAGGCAGACAGATCACTTGAGCTCAGGAGTTTGAGACCAGCCTGGGCAACAGAGCAAGACCCTGTGTCAAAAAGAAAAAAAAAGTTTCATTATTAAGCAGGGACTTATTAGCAAAAAGTACATTACTAATAACTTTAAAAGAGAAATAAATTAATATTTTTTAAAAACCAAAAACTCAAACCATTCAAGATACAAAAGACAGTGCTGTGGGTCACCCCTGTAATCCCAGCACTTTGGGATGCCAAGGTGGGCAGATCACTTGAGGCCAGGAGTTCGAGACCAGCCTGTCCAACACAGTGAAACCCCGTCTCTACAAAAAAATACAAAAGTTAGCTGGGTATGTAGCACGCACTTGTAATCACAGCTACTTGGGAGACTGAGGCATGAGAATAGCTTGAACTCGGGAGGTGGAGGTTGCAGTGAGCTGAGATTGTGCCACGGCATTCCAGCCTGGGTGAGCAAGGGAGACTCCATCTCCAAAAAAAAAAAAAAAAGAGAGAGAGAGAAAGAGAAAGAGAAGAAGGAAGGAAGGAAGGAAGGAAGGAAGGAAGGAAGGAAGGAAGGAAGGAAGGAAGGAAGGAAGGAAGGAAGGAAGGAAGGAAGGAAGGAAGGAGAAAGGAAAGAGAGAGAGAGAGAAAGAAAAGGGAAGAAAAGGGAGAGGAAGAGAGAAAGAAAGGAAGGAAGGAAGGAGAGAGAGAGAGAAAGAGAGAGAGAGAGAAAGCAAGCAAGCAAGCACAGACACTTTGCCTAGAACGACGGATGGCAGTGCAGTAAACTCCTCATTGCATGGCTTGTCTGCAAGATGATTCTTAACTCCCTCCCATCCCTGATGGGGCAGAACAGGGTTTGAGCACTGGGAAGCAGAGTGGAGCACAGTATAACATGTGTTTAGTGATAGAAAATATGTTTAGAGACCATTTAACTCATATTGATCCTGTCACACTCCAGGGTTGGTAGTTTATGATGTGGTAAGGTCCAATATTTTGTACTTATAATGACATTTTAATATGGCCAAAATCAACCAAAAAGGAAAGAAAAGAGCATCTCATATACAAATTAGTTAATAATTTAAAAAAAATTTTAACCTAGAAGTTAAAATATGTTTTCTTGGCAGTTTGGAGATTTCTCAAAGAACCAAAAAGAATTACCATGAATTACTATGTGACCTAGTGATCACACTAGTAGGTATATTCATTCCCAAAGGCGAATAAATCATTTTACCAAAAAGACACCTGCACTTGAATGTTTATGACAGCACTATTCACAATAGCAAAGACACAGGATAAACTCAGGTGTCCATTAATAGTGAGTTGGATGAAGACACTGTGGTACATATACACCATGAAATACTACACAGCCATAAAAAAGAGCAAAATAATGTCCTTTGCAGCAACACAGATGCCGCTGGAGGCCATCATCCTAAGGAAATTAACAAATTAAGCAAACCAAATATTCTCACTTATAAGTGGAAGCCAAACATTGGCTTTACATGGACATAAAGATGGGAACAATAGACACCAGTGACTCCAAAAGGAGAGAGGAGGGAGGGGGACAAAAGGCGAAAAATTACCTATTGGATACTATGTTCACTGCCTGGGTGATAGATTCAATTGCAGCTCAGAGCATCATGCAACATATCCATGTAACACACCTGCACATGTACCCCCGAATCTAAAATAAAAATAAGTAAATAAATAAAAATGTTTTCTTTGCATTCTTTTCGGTTTGTTTTGATCACATCAAAATGTCTTCGTGCCAATAGTACAAGAATGTTCATTGTAGCATGTTTGAAATAGTAATATGTTGGAAACAACTTCAATATAGGAATTGCTACATAGATTATGAGAAATTTGTACAATAGAGTATTATGGAGCACTTTAAAAGAATGAAACATTTTTATTTCTACTAACATGGAAGGTTCTCCAAGTTATATTGTTAAATGAAGAAAAAAGGGCCAGGGGCAGTATGCTACTATCTGGGTAAAAAAAGAATGTCTATAAATATGTTCACATATGCTTAAACAGTTTGTGGAATACTATGCAAGAAACTTAAGAGCAATGCCTCAAAGAAGAGACTCTAGGAGCTTTTTTTTTTCTTTTTAAGCAGAGTTTTGCTCTGTCACCTAGGCTGGAGTGCAGTGGCGTGATCTCGGTTCACTGCAACCTCTGCCTCCTGGGCTCAAGTGATTCTACTGCCTCAGCCTCCCAAGCAGCTGGGACTAAAGGCGTGTGCCACCATGCCTGGCTAATTTTTGTATTTTTAGTAGAGATGGGATTTTACCATGTTGGCCAGGCTGGTCTCGAATTCCTGACCTCAAGTGATCCGGCTGCCTCAGCCTCCCAAAGTGCTGGGACTACAGCCGTGAGCCACTGTGCCCAGCCGGTATTTGCTTTTTAATATATACCTTTAAAAATATATTGAATTTTCTACCATGCTTATAATACTGATTCAAAAGAGTAATTAATACTTAAAAATTTCCCCATGTAAAAACAGCAGCCTCAAGTGGAGCTATCACAATGTTCCTGACACTAAAATCATTATTTCCAAACATTATATGCTTGGCACCACCACCTGGAATATCTTGAAATATGGAAGTTATTTATTCCATCATTTATGTATATACCATGTGCTTATTATACATTAGTGAGATAATAAATCAATAGACAAAATCCCTGCCTACATGGAGCTTATGTTCTATGCAGAGAGACAGTTAAGGAATATACGATCCATAGGTTATATTGTACATTTCAAGGTGATAAATGCTATTGTATGGGGAAAAAAAGGGTAATAGAGATTGAGAAAGGCAGGATTGGTGACACTTAGGTAAACACTTGCAAAAGCGGAAGGAGTGAGCCATGTGGATATCTGGCATTAACACAGCACTCTGGGGACAGTGTTCCGGGCAGAAGGAAGAGCCAATGTAAATGTCATGCACCTGGCATGATCAGTCAACAGCAAGGAGGCTAGGGTAGCTTTAGCGGAGTGAACAAGGGATAAAGTAGCTAGAGATGCAGTGAGAGAAGCAACGAGGGTTATAATATCATGGAGGGCCTTGTAGGCTGTGTGTAATAAGGTGTTTGACTTTTTTTTGAATTAAATGGAAGGCCAGTGGAGGCTTTTGAGCTATGGAATGGTGTCGTGAGATTTACTTTTGTATAGGACCACTATGATTGCTCTTTTGAGACTAGATTGGAGGAGGGCAAGTGAGGAAGCATCAAGGATAGTTGGGAGACAATTACAACAACCCAGACAAGCCAGAGATTACGATAAACTACACTAGGCTGGTACTATAAAAATGCTGAGTGGTGATCAGAGCCACAGACACATTTTGAAAGCAGAACAAACAGGATTTCCTAATAGGTTGTATATAGTGTGTGAAAGAAAAGGAGGAATCAAGAATGACTTGCAGCCTTCTGGCTTGAGTAGCTGGAAGGATGAGATATTACTACAATTAAGGGCACTACAGGCAGAGAATTTGTGAGGTGGAGAGTTGGGAGTTCAGTTCTGGATCTGTCAAGTTTGGGAAGCTACTTAGACATCCAAGTAGAGATGTCAAGAAGCTATAGTTATATATACAGGGTTTGAGTTCAGGGGAGAAGTTCTGATTGGAGATATTAATTTGAGAGGTGTCAGTAGGGATGGTATATAACTCCATAGGAGATGATGAGTCCCCTAGGGAGTGAATGTAGATAAGGAGAAGAGACCCAACATCTTAGTCTTGGGGTACCCCCAATGTTAGCAAGTCAAGAAGAGGAGCAACAATAAAGATGACCAAGAAGGATGCTGATGTTCTTTTTCTTGACCAGGGTGGTAGTTACATAGTTACGTGGGTATATTAACGTTTTGATAACTCATTGAGCCATACGCTTATGAATTGTGTTCTTTGCTCTGTATATATTACACTTCAATAATTTTTTACCCCTCCCCGCTTCCTAGTCCCTTACTTTCTTGCTATTTCTTTATGGAATCATAAAGAAATTAACCCCTTCAGCAAATTTTCTCAAGGCTGCAGGTTTCTTCTCTTCAATGCTAAATCTTCTACCAAACACACGGCATCTGCTCAGGGAACTGAAGCATTTTGAAATTTGTTTTAAACCAAATTAAATCTATCTTAGAATCTCACTATTCAAAGTGGCATACAATTCTTTGAATAGAAGTGGGACAGGCAATAGCTCCAGGGACCAAGGAATGGGATGAGGGCCTTCTGTTCTTCACCACTGAGATGCTTGGTTTCCAAGCCCATGTGTCCCATTCTCCTGAGGAACTCTTTTTCCAAGGGCCTGTAAGCTATGGAATCCATAAAGCAGACAGCAGTCCCATTCAAAATCTTCAGCACTGTGTGGGCACACAGATCTTTCCCTGACAGTTGTACATATGTGCCCCACTCCCATTTTTCGCAGTCACAGAGAATCTCATTCTTTCCTCAACTCCCTACCACCTTGGGTTTCCCTTGACATACTCCTATATCCCACCTCTCTTCATCTCTTTTGCCAAACATTCTCCTTCCAAACAAAAACTGGATTTCATTTGTTTGTCTTTAAGGTCCACGGTAGTGCCTATTTTCAGCCATGAAACACAAATCTTATGAGTACTTGAGGTAAGAAAACTCAGATGCAGAACACAGACATTTGGCTAACTTTGGAAGATGAAGAAGGCAAGAACTCTTACCACTTTTCAGTTTTCAAGTTATTTTGGTCTGTAGGTTGTGTTCCCCTAGAAAGATCGGCTGTTCTCTTCAGATACGGGTGTTGAGTGAGAAGTCAATGTCAGACCCTTGTTTATATCCCAGCTAGTGAGTTTAGGGAAACCAGAAAGTATGAGTTCTAGAGTGAAGAGCCCCAGGCACTACCTCCATTTGCTGCCATCTCTTAAAGAGACTCTTCTGGAAAGGGATTCTTCCTCTTTTTTTAGCTTTTATTTTAGCTTCAGGGAAACATAGTTTAAGTAAACTTGTGTCACAGGGGTTTGTTGTGCAGGTTATTTTATTGGCCTCTTTGTGTGGTTGCTTTATAGTGACACCGGTCTGTGTGTTTATACTAGCTGGTAGCAGTCTTTCTTTTCTATATTTAGTGCTCCTTTCAAGATCACTTGTAAGGTAGGTCTGGTGGTAATGAATTCCCTCAACATTTACCTATCTGAAAAGAATCTTATTTCTCCTTCAATTAGGAAGCTTAGTTTGGCTGGATATGAAATTCTTAGTTGCAGACTTTTTTTTCTTTAAGAATGTTGAATATAGATACCCAATCTCTTCTGGCTTGTAGGGTTTTAGCTGAGAGGTCCACTGTTATCCTTATGAGGTTCCCTTTGTAAGTGACCTGCCCCTTCTCTCTGCCTTTAACATTCTTTCTTTCATTTAGACCTTGGAAAGTCTGACAATTATGTGTCTTGGGGATGATGTTTTTGTGTAAAATCTTGCAGGAGTTCTCTGTATTTCCTGAATTTCACTGTTGGCCTCTCTGGCAAAGTTGGGGAAGTTTTCATGGACGATTTCCTGAGATGTTTTCCAAGTTGTTTGCTTTCTCCCAGGTCCTTTCAAGGATGCCAATGACTTATAGATTTGGCCTCTTTTCATAATCCCAACTTCTCAGAGGTTCGTTTATTTCTTTTTATTCTTTTATCTATTTTTGTCTATCTTATTTCAGAGAACCAATCTTCAAGTTCTGAGATTCTTTCCTCAGCTTGGTTTATTCTGCTGTTAATACTTGTGATTGCATTGTGAAATTCCCCTATTGTGTTCTTCAGCTCTGTCAAACTCACTTAGGTCCTTTTTCATACTGGCTGTTTCATTTTTCAGCTCCCATGTTGCTTTATTGTAATTTTTATTTTTCTTGGATTGGGTTTTGCCATCCTCCTGAATCTCAATGATATTCATTCCTATCCATATGCTGAATTCTATTTCTGTCATTTCCGACAGTTCAGCCTGGTTAAGAACTCTTGTTGGAGAATTGTTAGTCATTTGGAGGATATACAACACTCTGGCCATTTGAGTTATGAGACTGCTTGTGTCCATTCTTTCTCATCTCTGCATGTGGGTGTTCCTTTAGCTGTGGTGTGGATTGAGTACAGTCAATTGACTTCTTTTCTGGATGTTTTCACCAGGCTGAGGCTTTGGGCAGGGTCTTTATTTGAAGCTGGCTTCTTGTCTCTGGTTTCAGAGTGGGGTAGGTTAGTGAGGTATTTATGGTGTCAAAGCTTTGGAGTGTGATCCAGCAGGTGATATTCAGGATTATTAGTCAGTTGGTAGACTCTTGGTCAGTTGTATGACTCCCCTATGTTTCCTCATAGTTGCAGTCACGTTCCCTCTCAATGCCATGAAAATGTGGGTTCCTCTCCCCCTTGAGTGTTGGCTGTAGATTGTGGCTTGGCACTCCTGGGATGCCCATGCAGCTGAGGCAATCTCTGTGTTTATATTCCTTCCCCAACTTGGAAGCAGATGAAGAAGGGACCTTAGTAGTGATTGTGGCCAAGGGTCTTTTGCTTGTTTCCTTGAGGCTCCACCCCAGAGAGATGCAGGTCAGCAGTATCTCAGTGGAATCAACGCAGGATACAGCATCTGTGCTGTGGGCACAATCCAAGGGTTCCGTTTGGTGATGAGCAGTTGCGGCGGGTGTGGCGGGGGTGGAGTGCGATGTGGGACCCGTGTAAGACAGACTGGCCTCCTCTCCTTGGGTTGACTGCAGATTGTTGGAGGGGTGGATAAAGCACTTAGGGTCTTTGCTCCTTCATTAATCTGAGGGTAGCAAGGGCAGTTCCACTGCAGAGGCAGTGGCAGAGAGGCTTTCAGTTGCCCCTGGAGGCTCTGTTCAGGGAGTTCCTGAGTTGCTACTGGCTCAATAGCCCTGGCAGGGGTTGGCAAGAGGCCCAGGTCTGGAGGACCTGCCTCACAGATATATGGAAATGGGCACCCATGTAACGATGTGACCACTTTTCTGTCAGGCTGTTGCAGTGTGCTGGGGACCCACTCTAGTCCTTAGTTGCTGCAGATTTTCTAGTACCTGATCCAGAGAAGGCGGTGAAACATCAAAGATGGTGGCCTGCCCTTCCCTCTGGGAACTTTGTTCCAGGGAGGCATGGACCTGTTGCTGGCCCAAACACACGTGTAGAAGGTGGCTGGAGACCCTGGCTGGGAGGTCCTACCCAGTGAGGAGGAATAGGATCAGGGACCTACTTGAAGAAGCATGGCCACATTTTGGTGGATCAGCTGTGCTGTGCTGGGGTACCCTTTCCACTCCTGGTTGACTCAGTCTCTCCAAAACCCAAAGGCTGGAACAGTTAATTCGCCCAAACAGCAATGATGGCAGCCTGTCCCTCCCTCTGGGAGCTCCATCCCAGGGAGAATTCAAGTCTTTCTGTCAGCTGGAGAACACTGGCAGGGGTGGCTGGAGGCCGCGGATGGGAGGTCCCAATCAGTGAGAAGGAATGAGATTGCGGTACCTGCTTAAAGAAGCAGTCTGGCCACATTTTTGTAGAGCAGCTGTGCTGTACTGGGAAATCCCTCCCACCCCCAGTTGGCTTGGACTCTCCAAAGCCTGAAGGCTGGAGTGGCTAAATTGCCCCAACAGCAGCAGAGGTGGCGGCTCACCCCTCCCCCAGGGAGCTCCGTTTCAGGGAGGCGCAAGGCTGCTACCAGTGGCTGGTTGGATTTCCAAGCCTGTGGGTCTTCTCCTGAGATGCTGTGGAAATGGGGCCTGCAGACTGTCACTGCGCAGCCTCGAGGACTCCGCCTCTTTCCTACAGGTATATACAGGAATCTAATCTCCCGCTTTGCAGGAGTTGCAGTTACTTTGCTGGGAAGCTTGATTTTCTGAAGCTCCTAGGTCTCCACCCATACCTGAGCGGCTGCTCTGCTAAGACTCTATGTAGCTCTGTCAGACTGAAGGCCCTGGTGGAGTGGGTTCATGAGATCTCCTGACCCTGCCTTGCAATGATCCGTGGGAGAAGCGAGGGTTCCCAGAGTCACCCATTCACTCACCACTTCCCTGGGTGGGGAAGGTTCCCCTGGCTCCTGTCACTCCCAAGTGGGCTGTTGTCCTGCTTTGCTTTTCTTTGTTCTCTGTGGTCAAGCTGTTTCCTTGATTAGATACATTGCAAGTACCTGGATGTTTCAGTTGAAGATGCTGTATTTAGTCACCCTTCTCATTCCTCTCCATGAGAGCCATGCACGCTACCTGTTTCTCTTCTGCCATCTTCAATTTATACCAGGGTACTTCCTTTGAAAGAATCCACTTCAGCACATTTTATCAATTTTAAGCTTTTTTCTTGCTAGATTCTCTTGGTTTCCTAGGTATGTGGTTATGTCATACACGAAAACGATAGCTTTATTTTCTAACCCAATTATTCATTATATTTTCTTGCTTTATTTCATTTTTTGGAAACCTCCAAGACCATGTTATACAATAATGCTATATAATACTACTAGTAGTTTATCTTCTGACTTTAAATAAAGTTGTTTTAATGTTTCACTGTTTAGGATACTATTTATTATTGGTTTCTGATAACTAGTCCTTATAGTTTTACTACTTCACTAATAGTTTGATATATTTTCTAATATTGAGCCATCATAGGATTCTCAAAATATAGAGTAAAATACTCCCCTCAAAATACATTTCATAACATCCCTTTCCCTCCCTCAGAAAATGGGAGTAACATATGAAGAATCCATGAGTGGACTATTAAGCTTCTATAGTCAGTCATTTGTGAATAAATATATTTTTAAAAATATATTTTTTGAGTAATTACTATGTGTTACTGAACCAAACTTAGGTCCATCCACCTGGCACAGCAAAGTCAACACCAACACTAAGATCTACAGTGAGAGAAAGTAGGCATTCATTGCAGGGCACCAAGCAAGAAGAATTGGGCAGCTAATAAGCATTAGACTCAAATTCCCCAGTGCCCTACATGCAAAGGCTTTTAAAGGTGGTGAGGCAAAGTTTATAGGCAGTCATAAATCAATACGTGGAGGTTATACATTGGTTTGGCCCTAAAAGGTGAGATATTTTGAAGCAGAGGTTTACAGATGATAGGATACAGAGATTCTTCAATTCAGCATTGGTTAAGGAAGCGATGCTTTGTATAAAAACTTGGGGTCAGCAGAAAGAAGTGTTAAGGGTTGGCCTGAGGGTATGACTCTGCAGGCCCCTCAGAGAGAAATTTAGAACAAAGAAGTTCAGCCCTCAGTTCCTCCTTATCTGAGGTTTACATGACAGGTCAGCATTTTCCATCAGGTGGGGGTTCAGGTTTCTGAAAAACAGCTCAAGGACAAGTGTCAAGATGTTATTTTTAGTTTCTATGGGAACCAAACATCTTGTGACTCGAACTTACTTGGCTATTTAAGCTATTATTACCTTCTTGCTTATCAAGTTGCTCATTTACTACTCAAGGCTAGCTAGGTGCTTGGAATTTTCCTTGAAGAGACTCAGGAGTTTTCCTTAATTTCAATGCTTGGGAAGATCCAGCAGGCCCCTAAGAGGAGTCCCTGCCCTATCTCATGTGTGTTGTACTATATGGTGTGTGTGTTAACCTTCTTAGTATGTTGGGGGAAACTCTTCTTTCAGACTAGTACATATAACTCAATTTGACTAATGAGGAAATAGAGCTAGTGAGGCAGAAGAATAGGGTCTGCAGACAGGGAACTTAAGGGCAATTTGTGCTAACTTTTTAAAAGAGAAAACACCAGGGTCTGGGGGCAGGAAATCTAAGGCCAAATCATGCTGACTTCTCAAAGCTGGATCTAAAGGAAAATACCGGGGTCTGGGCGCAGGAATCCTAAGGCCAATTAACACAAACTTCCTAAAGCTAAATCAAAAGGGAAAAACCCCATCTCCCCAAGCCAAGTAATGAAGGATCAAGGGCTACTCTTCCTACAACCCTCCCATCCCAACATATCTCAGATGGAAAGGAAGAGTGCCCTGGATTGGCTGAGGGCCACACAGAACCATCCCTTCATGTGCATAGGGTGCCAATTCACCTCAGCCTTTAACCAGCCACAGACCAAATCCTTCATCCAGGTAAGGGGTAGATGGTAAGAACCTCAAATGGGATACTTAAAGCCCAGAAAACTTTGTAACTGGGCCCTTGAGCCACTTGCTCAGGCCCACTCCCTCCCAGCAGAGTGCGTTCTCGCTTTCATAAATTCCTGCTTTTGCTGCTTCATTCCTGCATTTCATTCCTCTGCCACTGTGTGCATTTTGTTCAGTTCTTTGTTCAAAATGCCCAGGACCTGGACAACTCATAGTCAAGCCCCTCCACCGGTAACACTAGATACATTAATACTTTGCCCAAAGTCCCACTCCCAAGAAGTGGTAGAACCAGATTTAAACCCAGGTTTAGAGCCTGAGCTTTTACAACTGTATTATAATGTTTCTCAGTAAAGCACTACCAAAGACCAAGAAATAACAGAAGCTTCAAGATGGCAAAAAATCTGATGTGCTTATATTTATTGTGTCAAAATTCTACTGAAATGACAGTAAATATTTTTTAAAAGGAATGAATCCCAAACCATATATAGAGCAAGAGGGAAGGCCCAAGAATTTCAGAAATTCTGACAAATTTCTAGAAGGCAGAAAGCCAGGGGCATCAGAGTAGAGAAAGTCACAAACCAGACAAGGCGGGGTTACTTTTAGTCCAGCCAAGTCCCAGAAAGGACTCCAAGCTGAGTCTTTAGATAAAGAAAGTGGAACTAGGTTGGCAGTATTCAGTTTGACATAAAGGGCTGTTTGTGAACAGCTGGACTAGTTGGCCCTTCCCATACCTTAGCCCACTCAGTAACCGTCAGCAATGGTATGGAGTAGAGGAGGGGAATAGCATTACCTGCACCGTTAACAGAGAGGTGCTTTTAAAAGGAATTTGACGTTACGTGCCTGAAAATGGAGTCAGGTTCCAAACATGGGAGTTTGTCCCTAGATTATCCCCTCTTCATTACTTGTCCAGGGAAGACTTCCTGGAGTCCTTGACCTAACCTACAAGATGAAAAGCAGCCAGCTAAGTAAAACAAAAAAGAGGGCAAGTCATTCCAGGCAAAAAGTTTAACTTGACCTACAGCAAACTTGAGAAGGCAAGGAATAGCATGGTGGCTGAGGGAAATATTTTATAGTCGTCAGAAGAAAAGCTTAGTCCTAGGTGTGAGAGATGCTGAGGCTGGTGGGGCAGGCAGTAACCAGATCTAGTTTGTACTTATCCTATGGGCAAAAGAGAGACAGTGAAGGATGTAGTGCAAAGATGAAATGGTCAGGACCCTTGTTTTGACAGCTGTGTAGAGGAAGGACTGGGAAATAATGCCTTCTTTAATGCAGTCGCTTCCAAGGTGTGGCCTTGGGAAGCAGCAAAAAATTATTGGTTTACTACAACCTACTGAACCACAGCCTCTGGGCGTAGGGCCCAGCGATCTGTTTTAACAAGTCCTACAGGTGATTGTGATGCACACTCATTTGAAAACCATTCTTCTAAGGAAGAGCTCATTCCTCAAGACATTTCATCTCCTTTATGAATTGTTTCTATCCCACTCATGTTGAATGGACCATACCCTCAATTGTCAACCCCCAGTAACCCCTGTGTATACCTCTCATACAGCAGAATTTTATGGTGCTTCCTTATGTCAGTCTTCCCATGATAATCAGGAAGCTTCTTGATATCAAGTACAGTCTCAATAGCTTTTGTAGCCCTGGCAGCACCCTACGCGCGCAATAAATTGGCTTGCTAAATGAATGAACACAAAAATAACAATTAGCAGGCATTTGCCACAGTCCAGTCAATAGATAAGCAGGAAATGAGGTCTTAAGCCAAAAGAATAACAGAGATGGGCATGAGAGATATTTAGGAAATAAAAGGGACAGAATGCTAATAAGAGTTAACAATTATATATTACACGTAGTATGTGCCAGGTACTGTTTTAAGTGCTTTATACAAATGTTCCTATTTAATTCTCACAAAAACCCTATAAAGTTCTACAATTTTTAATTCTCATTTTATAGACAGGGAAAGTTGAGGTTAAATAATTTACCCAAGTCCAACAGCTAACAGTCAGCCAGGATTCAAACTAATATATGATGTCTGTCTGTAGAGTCCTTGTTCTTTTTTTCTTGAGACAGGGTCTCGCTCTGTCACCCAGGCTGGAGTGCAGTGGTGCATGCAATCTTGGGTCACTGCAATCTCCACCTCCCAGGTTCAAGCAATTCTCCTGTCTCAGCCTCCCGCATAACTGGGACTACAGGCATGTGCCACCACGTCCGGCTAATTTCTTTGTTTTTCTTTTCCTAGCAGAGACAGGGTTTTGCCATGTTGGCCAGGTTGGTCTCGAACTCTTGACCTCAAGTGATCCACCCACCTTGGCCTCCCAGAGTCCTTGTTCTTTATCATATTCTGCCTCCAAACTCATGCTAAGTGAACCTTTTAGATTTCCAGTTTGAATGGTTAGGTAAATGGGATGCCATCAGCAAAGAGACAGGAAAAACCAGGGAAAGATGATGACTTCAGCTTTAGACATGCTGTGTTTGAGATACCTTTATGAGATGTACAGCAGGTGGTTGGATGTAATAGTCTGAAACAGGGGCATGGACTGGGCTAGATGTATAAATTAAGAAGCTGGCTGGGCGACGTGGTTCACACCTGTAATCCCAGCACTGTGGGAGGCCAAGGCAGGTGAAACACCTAAGATCAGGAGTTTGAGACCAGCCTGGCCAACATGGCAAAACCTCATCTCTACTAAAAATACAAAAATTAGCTGGGCATGGTGGCACTAGCCTGTAATCCCAGCTACTTGGGAGGCTGAGGCAGGAGAATCGCTGGAACCCAGGAGGCAGAGGTTGCAGTGAGGCGGTATCGCACCACTGCACTCCAGCCTGGGAGACAAAGCAAGCCTCCATCTCAGAAAAAGAAAAAAAAAAAAGAAATCAACAACACACAGCTGGGCAAGGAGGCACTTGCAATTATCTCAGCAATTTAGGAGGCCAACACAGGAGAACTGCTTGAGCCCAGGAGCTCAAGATCACCCTGGACAAGGTCATGAGACCCCATCTCTATAAAGAAATAAAAAAATTAGCTGGATGTGGTGGCACACACCTATACGCCCAGTTACTCAGGAGGCTGAGGTGGGAGAATCACTTGTGCCCAGGAAGCTGAGGCTGCAGTGAACCATGTTCGTGCTAATGTACTCCAGCCTAGGCAACAGTGAGACCTTGTCTCAAACACAAAAACAAACCTGTGAGGCTATTTGCACTTCAGTTTCCCTTAAATATTGTTCACTAGGTATTTCATCCCACATGTCTTCTCATTAAATGTAATCCTCATTCTTTTAGGGCCATCTCATCCATTCTTTTGGTTGCATTTTGTTGATTTTTTTTTTTTTTTTTGGTAGAGACAAGATCTCACTATGTTGCCTAGGGCTGGTCTCCAACTCCCGTCTTCAAGTGATCCCCACCTTGGCCTCCCAAAGTGCTGAGATTACAGGCGTGAGCCGCCATCCGGCCCTGAAGTACAATTCTTTACTATTTTTGTGAGAGTATTCTAGACTAAAATCACTCAATATCCATCTACCATTACTTACTGGCAATAGCAAATTAATCCAATACTTCCTAATCTGGAAACAATGTCATTTCATATAGCATAAGCTTTCTCTTTTCTAAGACCTCAGGAAAAAAACTTGCTAAAATCACCACTAATAAGGTATGAAGAGGACAGGGTATTAAGACTCCAAAAACAAAAGTAGGCATTTCTGTCTACTAAAAATCCTTCTGAAACGTGACACACTGGCATTATAGGGTCCAACAAAGTAAAATTATATGCGTTACTCCCTTCAGTAGTTTTGATTCAGAGCTAACTTTCCAAGTTAAAAAGAGCAAAAAACATGTTGCTGAGAGATCTTGCCTGAAACTACAGCAAAGGTGTTTACAAAATATTTTCTAGTATTAATAGGAAAACAAGCAACTTACTGTATTGGAAAAGGAAAATGTATGATTTCATTTTGCATTTCCTTTTAGAAAACAGTCTTATCTGATGAGACTGTGGTAGCCTGTAGCCAAATACTTCCACTGTGTTCCATTTTTGCAACCAAAATTATCAAATGAATTTTATTTAAATGGAAAAGTCAGTTAAAACCAGAATATCCTTTGTCCAATCAGTAAATAAACTATTACCTACTGTCAATTTTCCATTCCATAAACAAGATTTCAAAAACAGGTATGAATCTGGGGTAGCAGTGGTTTGAAAATTAGGATTCAATTTAAAACAGAGCTAGAATCCAATATTTACTTGCTGAAATGTTTAAGGTCTTTAATTTCAAAACACTTACTTAGATAATCTAGAGACTGCCAACTAATTTTAACAATTTAGGTCTTTAGTAAAATTAATGTGGGCAGAAAATGTTACTTCATTACAAAGTATTACTATATACTTTGTCTTGTGACTAATTACAGCTTACAGGAGTATAAACAAGTTAACTGAATTTTTCAATGGCTGAGGATTTTGTATGTTTCCTCATTTTGAACTTCAATCATGACTATATAATCATATTCATACATTTGAGACTGAACTAGATATAAAGATATCGCAATACCCGCTGGAACTGGTTAATTAGATATGCCCCTATGTTATTTCTGCACTACCAAAGAAAAGTATGAAGAAAAAAAGACTAATTTGGTTTAATTATGGTTACATAAAAATTATTTAAATATTCAAACATTTGATGAAATCATCATACTCCAACCCTTAAATAATTCTAATTTCTAATGGTTAAGCAACTTTCAGATATCATTAATAAAATATATGACCATCATTAAAAAAATTATCATTCAGTGCTATTGATTTTATAAATAACCTTTTAGGTTAAACCCTGCCATACCAAATTTCCTTTCTGCCTTCTTTTAAAATAAATCAGGTAAACCTAAACTAAGTTTTCTCATGAAAATCAATAAACAGCTTGGTTTTGTATTAACTTTTAGATCTCCTCAGGAACCCACATGTGAAGAATTGCTAAGTACAACACCTTAATATTACTAGTAAGTAGCATGAGTGGTAGACTATGTCTGGAGTCCACACCCTGCCACTTCCATTCCAGTATCTGGACCACATCACCACTAGGAGTATGGAGTTAATCATCAGTATGACTCAGCATTGAAATTCTAAGCACTGCTATTACTAATTTTGTTAATGTATGCATATAAACAGGTATATAAACACTTAAAGCCATAAGAGAGTAGTATCTGTTTCTTTAGTATTAAAAGAATTTCAACTGTTAGAAAAATGAGCTGGCTTGCAAAACAAAAACAAAGGAAAACAAAACAAAACATGCATCTTGAAAGTTAAAAACAAACAAACTGAAGAAAAAGCCGGTTGAAGTATTTGGATTTAACTTTACCCAACTAAGACATTCATTCACACAACATATGCATGTCAGTCTCCTATTCAGTCCTAGAGCCTGCAGTATTGTAATTTATTGTGAAACCATGTAACCAAATACTTAAATATATCCACAACATCTATACCACAGAAATGCATAGTACATAATATACTAACATCTCAAAATAAACTTCTATTACAGTTTTATGCAAATTATGGTATAAGATTATCACCTGCCACATTTTGAAATGGCACCAACTTCAACATCAATGCACTAGTCAAAACCCTTACTAGTAGTGATGTCTTCTGCATTATCATCTGAACATTCAAAATCAAGCTGTTAATCTAATAACCACAGTATGTTATCATTTAAAATCACTGTATATTTGGATGTTAAAGCAGGTAGTAATACAGCAGGAAGTGTTTCTAATTCACAGTTTCAAAAATAAAGGGTGCAGTTTTCAAATATCTGATTGCTTAAAATTGGTCACTCAATTTAACAACTGCCTCCTTCAATACATGTAAACTATGTTTGCACAGCATTAGGAGATGTCTTTTATTTCAGAATTAGTTCTTACTGTTACAGGAGCACCACAAATTTGAAGGAAGAGGCTACAGTGTGAAATGAGCTAAGGATATGTTAAATAAAATTTTAACTACAATATAAGGTACTGCAAAAGCTTTGTTCCCCAGCACAGATCCCTTAATCAGGAAAAGTAGTTAACACTTAGCAAATACAATATGTAAATTAGCTCTACAGGAGATGGGGAAAAACCTAACTCAACTAAAAGAAAATACTATTATTAGCTAACAAAGCTGTGATAGCTGGCTTCAGAATTTTCCTAAAAATAAAATTCAAAAGCATACACAGTATTTATATCCTTTGATAAGGAATGTAGACATCCAAAGGGAATGAAAGAAAAATCTGGTTTTAAGAATTTCTAAGTGGAAACACACGCACACAAATGGGTAACTGAGAAAAATTGAGCACTTAAAATATTCAAAATTTAAGTAAGAAGATTTATAATAGAAAAAAGTGGCAAATTGTTATTGTGACTCGATTTGCTGAAAACATCTGCAAATTCACACTGGCATTAAGAAAACCAAAGTCTCGAAAATTCTCCTTTCTTTCTCTCCAGATAATGTGTTTTCTGTGCAAAAATAAATATCTGAAAATTGCACTAATAATACTTATTTTAACTTCTATATTATGAATAATCTGCACATGCTGCTTTACAGACAATACATATTTGTAAACTTGCTCATGCAAAATTAGTGTGCGCAACAGGGATATTGTTAATTTTCATACTTTAAAATGATACCTTATTATCTTTTAAAAATTGCCAAACCCTCTGAAATGGTAACAAATCTTACATGGATATTCTTGTCTGCCAGCTAAAAATCAATTTGTGTTGCGGAAAACAAAAAGTTGTACAAGAAAAAGAAACATGGTTTTTGTTTTGCAAGATTTTTGATTTTTAAACGAGAAAATTTATAAAAGAAAGAAATTCATGGTCACAAAATTTCAACATTTTAATCCTAAACATTACAGGGTAAATAGATACTGGACCTTATCTCCATACTCCATAAAATCCTAACTTTTAGTTTCCATTTCAAATGTTGCTGTAACCACTAAAACACTAGTGGTTTTACAACCTCTGGATTATGGAAATACACATTTCTGAAATAAATGCTACAAAAACAACAATGGAAGAAAGCCAAACAAACAGTCTCCACGAAGGAAAAAAAAGTGGAACATTTTGAAGCTTTTAGACACTTCTCTTTCCATGTCTTATGATTAACCTGTCAATTCAGTGCATTGTATGGTCATCTGTAATGGTCCCCATGGTGATCAAACATCTAACTAGTGTCCATTGATTCTAAGTTAGTAGATGATGAATCTTTCTGGATACTTTCAAAGATAGCCGCCAGCTCAGGGTTAGAACTGATCTGTGACTGGAATTCACTCATCAGTGGACTCTTCTCTGCTTCTGGAATGGTTAGCAGTGCTGCTACTGCTCTCATGGCAGATCGCTTTAATTCATCTTGTTTTTCAAACTCCTGCTTTACTGAGTTTGCCTTTACCTGTAACATGGAGTAAACTTAGATTACATGCTATAAAAGACAACTCTTACATGAACAAATTTGAGCACGTAAGATCTTCCTGGTAAAAGTTACTCTCATAGGTCCATAAGGCATATTATATTCTAAGCACAACTGTTTTTAAACTTATTTTTAAAGAAGTTGTCTCCTTTTCTTTTAAGGGAATATTTTACACAAAGCACCATTATAACAACAGAAAATCTAGACACACATGACTGTAACAAAGAGAGCAGGACACTCTTTTCAACTATCTGCTTAGCAAGTCCCACACTTTGGCCCCCATCAAGAAAGTACTACTCTAGCTACCCTATTCTTTGCTATATTCTATTAGACACTTTTTCAAACACACCATATGATGACATCGCCAGGTCTTTATTCAAAGCCTGTTTCATCTTCTTGGTCTAAAAAAAGAAATCTGGATTTTTCAAGGTTCACTGCAAATGTTGTCACCCTAATATGAAGCCTTCTATGACTCCCCTTCCAATCAGAAGTAAAACCTTCCTCTTTTGTTGCCTGATCACATTTTATCCCATATCAGTACTTCAAATATATATATCAGTACTTCAAAATGTTATACTGATATAGCAATAAACAAAAACTTTTAAGAATAGCAGTTAACATTGCTAAGTTTTATAAAACATCAGTATTCAATAGGTCAACTTTTTAAACCAACTGCTACATAGAGCACTGGAATACTTATATTTGGAAAGCTAGAGAAAAGAATTGGCTAGGAATCCCCAATACACCAAGTCTGACCTAGGTTGATACTTATCATTTCTTACCTTAGTTGTACATGTTGCACGTAATGGCTCAACAAGTCGGTCCAACCTCTGCAGCACTGCACTTGGACAAAGGGTAGAAAGTCTCACCAACATTAAAAATGTCAGCATCTATTAGGAATAAAAAAGAATTTAGATTTGACATCATTTTCTAAAAACAAAATTCTAAATTCTGACAGATCCTTTAAAGGAAAATACCATGCAAAGTAAAGCTTCCTTTTAATGTAATCTGCCAATCAGAATCAGACAGATTTGTCTCAGACCTTATCTGAGTTAAGTGCTAAAGAGACCTCACCAGATTGTATTTTAGGTGAGGTCTCTTGAGCAGCGTATTATAGGTGAGGACTCTTTAGCCCTTAACTCAGATAAGGTTTGAGACATCTGTCTCAAACAGATATGAGAACCAGAAAAGTGGTTTTCAATCTTGGTTGCACATTAGAATCATCCAGAGAGCTTCAGAAACATACCCATTCTTCAAGTCCCATCCCCAGAGTTTTACTGAACCTGTCAGAATACGGCCACAGACTCTGTTTGTTTGTTTGTTTTTTGAAAAGCTCATGTGCACCAGAATTGAGAATCACTGAACTGGAATATTACTGAGCTGGAACACAAGTTTCGAAATAAGTTTCCACTATCATAACAGAGTTGACCAGTTATTCAGATTAATCCATGCAAAACCTGATAACCCATAAACCTTTTTCTCTTGGACTATAAACTCATAGAATTAAACAAGCACGTCCTTTTAATTCTTGGTTGGGGGGCTCTCTTTATTGAACTTTGAGAGGCTCAGGTCACTACCACACATGGAAACCTAAGAGTAGGAGTTTGGGTAGTATGGCTGAATTACCGCTGAGTTACCACTTTTGCCATGCTTGGCCAAAAGCCCTAAATGGAAGAGTAGATGAAAAAGACACAATGCATGCATTTTTTATTTTTCAAATCACTCTTTTACTGTTCACATTTTAAATGGAGATGTTCATTTCATCACAGGAAAACAAAGAACACTTATACGCAAAATTCATTATCCAAACATAAGATGCAGTATGATTTCTCTCAAGTTGCTTCTACAGATTGCTTTGTATATCTGAAAAGTTCCATGTCCTCTAACAAAATTCTTGGTATTAAACACAGTATATTATATTGGAAAACAAAAATTCCTCCTTCAGGTAAATAATACAGTTACAATTCAGACTAGCCCCAAAGGTAGCTCAGGAGAATTAATCAAGACAATGCTAAGAAAACCCTCCATGGGTAGCAACTATGGTCCAGTGTTAAGTCAGGCCAAAAACTTACAGATTTATACTTTAAACAGCAAAATCTGTTGGGATTCTTTTGAGGGAAAGGATCTAGGGACTATTCACTAAGCAAGTGGGCACAGAGCATTTTGCATCCACTGCCACTTCCTCCTCCAATAAAAAGGGTTCTGGATCTTTCTTACATGTCAACTGGTGTTACACTGCCTATTACTTTTGCACTTTATAGTTTACAACGTGTTTATCAAAATCTTGACAGACAACCTGATTTTCTCAGACACATGAGTAAATTACAAGCGTGAAAGTTGCTCTAGCAAAGTCTTCTTCTAAAACATTGTATAAATAGGCACAAACATCTTACCTTAATATCATAATGGTCCTTCAAACCATCTTCAACATGATTTAGAAATTCAAAGATATCAAGTCTATCAAGACAACTGTCTAGAAGTGTGTACATACACTCAAAAGCTGCCTTTCTAATATCCAGACCATCATCAACTGTATGTTTAAAGGGACCCATTTCTACCTGTTAAAGCAAAAAAGAATGTGTGGATATATAATACTGAAGTTAAAGACAAGCTCAGATAAACAGTGTGATCTAACTTACCTCTCTTATAAGCTCCTTTCTAACTTTCGTTTCATTGTAAAGATGTGGAAGAACAGTATCCAATAGGTCCCTTATTAATGATGGCTTGTTATGTGCTGCTGAATTAAATGTGACCAAGGCCACTCTTCTCACATTCAAATCCGGGTCTTCCAAAGTTTTTAAGAAATCACCTGAAATATTACAAGAAAAGCAACAGACAGACATGGTAAACTTGAAATATAATATACATTATATTTTCTCTAAGTTGATATAATTTATTTTTGCTGGTGTCATTGTTATTTCTTCAGCGAAGGTCAGGGAAGAACCTGATGAAATACTAAGTGAACCATAAAGTTTCTTTCAGCAGCAAGGCAACTATCATTTCTGAAGGTGAATATATTTTCAACTGATAATCCACTCTCAGCACCTATAATGCAGAGGGTATGGAAGAAGAGTCCATAAAATTCCTCACTATCACTTTCATAGATACAAGATATGACAGAGATAACAGCTAAAAAGACTAATAACATGCATGATTCTCCTTGGAGTTCACTAAAAGCAGCAAAAAAATATTTTTAAACTAAGTTCAAAATAAGAATAAAAAAATGAGGTGAAGACAGACCCACTGCTTAATAAAGATGGAGTACTATTAGTGGATATACAATTCATCAAAGAAAAGAGAAACGTGCCTCCAAAAGCCCTACTTTATTTCTGTCTTCAATAAGAAATACATGAATTCACAGGAAAATAATATAAAGGGAGAAAATTGAAAGCTAACATAGGACAAAAGCCAGAGAAGGCATCTAGGTACTTTAAAAGTCTGCTTATTCTTGCAAATGTGGGAAAGAAAGTATAATGCTTTGGAGTCACATGGATGATGGTTCAAACCATTTTACTTGTTAAATGTATGATTTTGTGCAAGTTACTTTAGGCAAGAACCTGTTTCTCACCTCAGTTTCTCACTCAATAAAATGAGGATTATAAATCTTTTAGAGCTATACAGAGCAGAATAAACGGCACATATATTGTTGAAGACAATGTCTAGTACACACTAAGTATTCACATGTAGCTATTATTCATCATTATATGATCTCAACTCTATCATCAGCAATCTTTTAGAATACACAGGGAAATGCAGGAGAGGTAACAAAAGACTTGAATGCCAACTTGAAAAACCAGCAATTTGAAAATACGGGAGGAAAGAGAGACTTCAGATACTGCAGATTGGCAAACTCAATGTTGATATCCAAGAAAGTTCCAGCACTGACTTAAAAAAAAAAGTGTGAGAGACAGCGTGGTTTCAAAAACAATATAAATGTACCAAACTAATTTCCCCTTCCCTTTATTTGCATACTAAACTGGTAGATTAGAAGAATAATTACAATAGAGTATATATCTGCTTTCAGGAAAGCATCTAAAATATTGCTATTATGGACAAAATGGTGCCATGAACTAGCAATTTCAATTTTTAAAAAGTTTCCTAGGTGGTTCTGATGTTCAAACAGTCATGAATATCAAACTAGATCATAATTAAATTACAATGCTAACTACCTGGTTGAGTAACTATATCAACAATGCATACTGGTTGACTGCTGTCAACATGGGAAGATATTTCTAGAGATATGGCATGGGCCTCTTCCTCTGTCCTGTTTGCATAATACCAAAGTGCTCAATAAATATATCAAAGCAGAAAATGGTGGGGGAAATGCCAGTAAGAAGTTTCTCATATAGACTTTAAATAATTTCTAGGCCCCAGCAATAGAACCTATGTGTGCCTCTGCCTTCCTTATTCTGAACTGGCAATCCCTTTCTATACAGCTCAAATTTTATATTGTATTTTTTTTTTCTTTCTGGCACACTGCAGAATGGCACAAAGCTACAAAGCTTCTTTGCCAAATCCCTCAGTCCTCCTGGATGGTTATCTCCATTATCCCGTCCTCAAGAAAGCAACAAACTAAATTCTGAGGGGTTTTTGGCTACTATCAAACTCTAGGAAAACCAATGATAAAAACAAAATGCACGGAGGTTATAAAAATCAGAAATAATCCCAAAAGCTAATTCTTGTCTTCACAGAAATAGAGAAAGCCCTAGTTTTTCTTGGGTTATCTCCTCTTAGTTCTTCTGCGAATTAGCTCTCCCCCACTTTATTTTTTATTCTTAGGTTATTTTGACCTTAAATATGGAAATCTCCATAGATCTCCTTCGGTGTTAGACGTAATAATTGAAATCTGAGGCCTTAATAGTTCAAATGAGACTCATTTACATCTAGGGAGAAACTTCAGACTGGCCACATAAATCTAGTACCTTTCTGCTCTATCCACTAAAGCTATCTTATCTTAAGTCACCCCAAAAACGTGGTTATCAAATATGTAGTTGACTCTAAAGACATGCTGGTATATTATAACTTCATTTATGTGTGCAAAATCATCTAGGAATAATTACAAACAATATAGGCAAATGCAATTTGTTAAAGTTATAAGATCATATCAATTTTATTTTAAACAATTATTTTAATTCCTTGATATTTCTAGTTACTAAATTCAAGAGTTTGAGAATTCTAAAATCCAAAAATCAGTATGTTTATCTTTGTTTCCACTTACCTATGCAGTTCTTTAACAGTGGATCAATAGGTTGTGGATGGTCAGAAATTGTAAATTTCACAGCTGTAACCACTGAGCTTCGGGCATATGATGAGCCTAGTTAAAAATAAATTGCAAGTCTATTGGTATGTAGTCCACTAAAACTCACGGACATCATTTTTAAACCACTTCAAATAACACCAGTGTCTTCAATTCCTTAGAATTTTCCTTGGCCAAGAAGGGTATTTTTTATTGCACGCATGAATCCAAAGGAGCCAAGTTTACTCACTTATGAGCATAAAACAAAATCCTGTTAGATTTCAAAAGAAACAATTCCTTCTGGGAAGGAGGGACCTGAAGCAGCAGTGGAGAATCTCACCCTCACAAAAGAGAACTAGCTAAATCCAAAACCGCTCAAAAATCTTCAAATTTTTTACTAAAAAAGAAAGCAATGCCTAAGAATGAATGGCTATTACTGCTATTAATGTTATTACCTTCTACTTGTTCTAATCAGGATGACACTGGTAAATCTGAAAACTCTTCCAGGATCTTTCATTTGAAAAAAGTACTTTCACCAATTTTATTTATTGTAACTAGTATCAGCAAGCTCTTTAGATTATGTTAATTCATGAGATATGTCTTTTCCACATTTTAACATAACATAGCAACATTAAAATGTAGTCATTATGAGGAATGAGAACACATTTAACCATTATCTAATTACCACTCTATCTTTTAAAACAACAAAATGTCATTTGAATATCACTCTATACTACAAAAGACAGGTTTTTTTTTCATCACATACTTAGCTTTTAGGTTTAAGAAAATATAGACATGGCTTAACTTCTTTATTAGGCATCTTTTAAGGCAACCAACTATCAACAAAAAATTTTTTAAGGAAGAAAATCTAGATACCTACCTGATATCAAGTACCCCTTAAGCCGTGGAAGGAGAGTTTCTGGATCAATTAGAGTGAGTTTTCCTAGACATTCAGCAACAACATTTCTGGTTCCTTCCTCTGCACACTCACAGTGCTTTAGTAATAAGGCCCAGATGTTTTCAACATATGGTTTAAGGCCCACCACTGATGCAGAGCTAATAATTTCCTTCAAGGAATGAAGTAAAAGATACTGCCTTTTGGGCTGACTGGTTATTTCTTGTAGGACAAATGGCAGATATTCAGGAAGGTTGCCCACACTAATGCTGCCTAATGCATAGGATGCAGCTGATTTGACTTCTTCACTAGGAGATGAGAAAGCTTCTAGTATTACAGATTTTAGTTCCAACTGTCCACTTAAGTCAATATGATGCCCAACTTCTCCAAGAGAAAGTAGAGCTAAGAGACGAATGGAATCTGTTGACCTTGAGTTCTTGACATCTTGAATAAACTGACCTACTACAGCTGGTCCCTCTTTAGGGCATGCTCGAGTAAGGGCAGCTACACATTTGGCAATGGAATAATAAGACTGCTTATGAGTAAGAGCTGTGCTCTGAGAGTAAACTGGACCAGTCAGCATGCGCAACAAATCCATGTATCCTAAATTATTTGTTCCAGTGACAACCAGAGCTTGGAAAAAGTCTAGCATGGCACTAAGAGCTCCCCCCTGCAATAAGGGTGATCTCACAAGTCCAATAAGTTCATTGAGAATGGATCCACTTATCTTTGAAAGGGAGGAGGGATACACTTTTGCCAAAGTGGTAAGAAAACTGATAGCCATTTGTGAAACATGCATATCACTTTCGCTGATAAGAGGTGGGAGCTCATCTAGAACTGCATCAATCATGGCAGCTGTCAAGCTGTCACTATAGTTTTTTATTAGAATATCAAGGGCAGAAAGAGTACCCAGTTTCAAAGCTCTCTGGTTTTTCCTAAGAAATGAAGCAAGGATAGGAACCCCTTCTCCCAGAACAGGCCTCAAATCTATCTTCAAAGGTGACCCAGCAATCAGTGTCAATGCCTTTACTGTAGTTAACCTGGTAATTTCATTCTTTAGTCTCTCCAAGAAAATCTGAAGTGTATTAGGCAAGTCAGAACCCAAATTGTCTCCAAGGTTGCAAATAATTTGTCCCATACAGGAAATAGCCCTTTCCTTGACTTCCTGATCAATGTCAGCTGCTTTTAATCTCTTAATGGTACAGGTAAATAGATCTTTGATATAAGGAGTTGCATCAAACGAGGAAGGCTGATCTAAAGGACGAATTACTTTGACAAGCTGTTGAGTAACAAGAAGTGCTTCAGATGTAATTTTGTAAAATGGGTCTCCAACACAAGCCACCACTGGAGGAACCAAAGCCTGAACGTGAGGATGGAAGACTTGAGGAGAATGGTTACAGAGGATTACGTATAGACATGACAAAGCATCAATCTTCAAATTCGATGAGCTTGATTTATCATTCAGTGAGAAAATGATTCCTAAAAAGCCAACAAAAAATCCAATCATTGCTGTGCAGACTTTTAAGAAAGAAAAATGAAATATCAACCCCTAGAGTACTGCTAATGTTCCCACTTCATTATATTATTTCTATAAGTAGAAATTTTCACCATCTATAATAAATACTACAGCCAAATATTTTAGGGTAAGACTTAACTTTTTATTTACAAATTTCTAACTTCAGGTATTCAAGATGGTTAGATTAAAAAGTTAGCTCTACGTGCATATTAAGTTGTCACAAATATTCCTTTAAAAGGAAATCATTATTTAAGCTTATTTAAATCCTAACAAAAAGGCTATGCCCTATAATAAGTCCCAAAAGAGATTTATGTTTCTTTCATACCTGGTACAAGTACAGGAATGTGTTGTGTTAGGGCTCCAGGTAATACATTTACTAGCTCAGTTAACATGTTAAAACAACACTGTCGGGTCTTCACACTTTTTTCTTTCATCTGTTTGTGCAGAGCTTTAACAATGTTGGGAACCTGCAATTATCATATACTCATTAGATGGTTCAGCTGTTGGTATTTCCTCAGTACACTTAACATGAATTACGGAGAATGAGGATAAAGGGAAGAGTTTATCTTTTTTTGTTAAATTCCTAATTCAACTATCTACTGCTATTGCTAACACTAACAAGATCAAGTTTGTTACATGTATTATATATGTTCTCTTATAACTACATTTGCTTGATACTGATAAATTACGAAAAGCTATCATTTAGCTTTCAAGGGAGCAACAAAACAGTCTTCCCTACTTAATTTTTAATTGTGAAACATACATGACTATAAAGAAATTAATAGGCTGGGCGCAGTGGCTCACGCCTGTAATCCTAGCACTTTGGGAGGCTGAGGCAGGCAGATGACAAGGTCAAGAGATCAAGACCATCCTGGCCAACATGGTGAAACTCCGTCTCTATTAAAAATACAAAAATTAGCTGGGTGTGGTGGTGTGCACCTGTAGTCCCAGCTACTTGGGAGGCTGAGGCAGGGGAATCGCTTGAACCCAGGAGGCGGAGGTTGCAGTGAGCTGAGATAGCGCCACTGCACTCCAGGCTGGCAACAGAGCGAGACTCCATCTCAAAAAAAAAAAAAAGAAAAAAAAGAAATAAAGTAAACAAATAATATTTTCAATAAAAAATTTAGGAGGTTAATTCATAAATGGTATTTTGAATGACAAAAGCACAGATAAAAGTCAAAGGAAACAAGATAAATTATGGAAAAGCAACCATTGAACAGGTCCTTTTCTTACTTTCCATTTGCTGTTACAAGGAATCAACATCACTTCAAATGTAGCTACAAGCAGCAGGGGTATGATTAAAAGATATCTGCTCTAAACTTTCTAATGTTTGGTTAGTCAGTAAAACAAATAGGGTCTCTACTAACAAATCTTATGGATGCAAAGCTATAAACGGAGCTTCTAGAATACCTCAACAGCAAAGCAAGTAGAGATTAAAAATAAAAACAAAGCCAAGAAAAATCCCAACAACCAAACTACAAGGATACACACCATAATTACACAATGATCTAAGAACCAGACAAAACAAAAAAATTGTCTAACTTTCCACAGCATTGTCGAAATTCCTGGCAACTCTACTGAGCAATACCTGACTTCTACATACTCACTCACTCACATATATCCTCCATACACTTTATCTTATTTCCTTCTACAATTAATCTTCAACATTCACCTTTATGAGTAAGTTCACCACAAAAATGTATTTATTTGTACTACTTGAAAACAAGATAGATACCATATGTGTGTCCCATCCTCTCCACTGGTTTAATCACTGTCAATATCTGTTTTGTAATCTATAAAAATTGATCTAGTATTTGTGCATCCCATAGGGCTGCTGTAGAGATTACATATAAGATAGGAGAATGCCTGGTATGTTATATTCAATAAATGGGAGCAATATAATAGCTCTAATGTTTAGGACCTTAGAAAAAAATGCCTTCAAGTGAAAAAAAAAAGTGCATTTTATTAGTAAGTATATATGTAGTAGGCACTACACTGAATGCTCTATACAGATCATCCAGCTCTCACAACCACAGGTAGGTATTTCTAAATACACTCTTATTACAAATAAGAAAAGTGAGGTTTAATAAAGTGACTGACTAACTTGCCCAATATCACACACCTAAATTAGAAGTGAAGTCAGTTATGTGATCACAAGTAGTATGACTCCACAGCTATAAGACATCTCTATTAACATCAAAGATAAAGACTACTTTACTGAATCTTAAAATTATTTAAATATTGTTTATCAAGTAAAACCAAGAATACTTCAATCAGAATAGTTTACAAGTAACATAATATGAACATGCATTAACTATATAAACATATCCTAGAACTTTCTGCTTCTCTATAGATATTCTGGAACTCACATTTCCATACAAAGACAATTTTAAAAGCATTGCATTTACTATCATGATTTTGTAAACTGTACTTTAAAACCCACCTGACTCTGAAGCATTGTTAAAGGTGTTTCTCCCTGTTCCATCGCATCAGGGTCACATAGCCAACTTTGTACAGGACGAGTTTGCTTCAAAAGAGAAAGGTATGCGTGAAAAACATCTGCCTTTACATTCTCTTCACGCTCTTTAAATCTGGATATCAGTGCAGGAGAGACGGTCTTGTAGAATTCTGGAAGCATTTCATGCCTTGTGCTAACTACAGCATCCAAGCACTTCGCAGCTGCACGTCTCACTTTCCAACTCATGTCATCATCATCACTGTATTCATCATCACTCCCTAAAGGGTAAGTTTTAATGTAAACAGGCTATTAATGACAAGAGAAGTATATTATTTTAAACAGAAAATGAATTGATATTTTTAACCAAATCAGTTAATCTAACTTTCCGGTAACATATACAGCAACAGGTAGGTTTCAATAGAACTGGAAGTCTGCACATAAATTAAACTTAAAAAACAAACATAATTGTATTTTTAAACATTTTCTCATTTATTTTGTAATGAACTGTGCTTAGTTATAACACTTTAAAATCATCAATTAACACATTCAACTTCTTTAGAATATAAATATTTATAGTCATAAATTTCCCAGCTTTTGAAACAAAATTCAAAGAACTTACTTAACAGCATAGAATCAAGCAAACTATCAGGGACTTTCTAAGAAAAACCATGAAATGGATTTGAGGTAATAGAGTAGGTGATAAAATGAATGGTTACCAAGCCCAAAACACTGTAGAACTAATTTTCTGGGAACAAAAAGAAGGTTGTTATCAGCTTTGTGACTACAAGGCTTTTCACTCGACTTGTTCATAAGCTATGAGGAACAAACATGTATATTCTAAACCTTTCACAATTTTGTCTTAATGTACTTTAAAACAAAACTATTTTTGCTTAATTATAACAAGAAAATGCTGCAAACTTAACAGAGAACCATTTTTCCCCTAATGCTAAACCTTAAACATTCAAAGCAGAAGCACTAAGAATTGTATCTCACTTATCTATACTTGATAGATAACATGTGTGTGAAATCTCCAGCAACTCTTTCTTTCTAACACCATCAGGTTTAATTAGTTGGGTAATATGAAGTCAGAAAGGTGGCAGAAATACTAGCAGTTATCATGATAGTCTAAAATTATCTCACAATAATTTCGTGATTCTTAGACAAAACTATACATAGCCTTGAAATAACTGAGAGGAGTGATATCTTTTTACTGGCTTTTATTCCAATTAGCTTAGTGACAGTCAAAGGTAGCCAGCTAGGCCTTAGAAGATTCTACAATATATAATAAAATAATAAAATTTTCCAACTCAAAAGCTTAAAATTCACCTTAGCACATTATAGGAAAATACAACCAAATACCACTAAATGCGAGGCATTTGCTTATTTACCAATATCTATTTAAATAAAGTTAAAAGATACTGCCAAAATATACTATCAAGAGCACATAAAAGTTTTTTCCATGTCCATACACTATGGTAATTGCATCCCAGAAATATAAGCTTTATTAAAAACAAGATTATAAAAAATTAACATGTCCCAATTCACTAAAATTATGTTGATTTTATAAATCACAAAAACACCATGGTAGAAAGTCATTTAATGGGTATAATTCATAATAAAGCATAATAAAGCAGGTGAAGTACCTGTTTGTTATACAGCGCACAAAAGACCAACATTCAAAACCTGGAATACACATTGCTACTGATTTTTTCAAAAGATATTCATATTAAAATATAAGCTAAGTTTTCCCTTCATTAATACAACCCATTTATTGATTGCCTGTGTGTCAGGCACTGTCCTAGGCACTGGAATAAAGCAGTCAATCAAGGGATTAAAACGTCGAACCTTCATGAAACTTACATTCTAATAGGTAGGAGACCATCAATTACAGTATGTCAGAAAGTAACTAAGTGTGATAAACAAAATAAAAACAACAAAATGAAAGAGTTCTGAGGTGGAAGACTACATGAGGGATGTGTGAAAAAGGAATCAGGTATGACTGCAAGATTTTTGGTCTGATCAACTAAGAATAATGGAGGTACCATTCTGAGATGGAAAAGGCTAAAGCAGAACAGGTTAGGTGGGAGATGGGGAAGGGTAGGGAAAAGATATTTTAGATATCCTAGCAGCAATATTAATTAAGCAGTTGCATATGAATCTGTATTCACAAGCGAGATCTGGATTAAAGATAGGATCTGGGTTGCCAGCATACTGATATTAAAGCCAGGAAACTAGATGAGATCAACAAATAAATCAAGAGTATAACAGGTAAGTTCAAGGACTGAGCCTTGGGATACTCTAAGTACAGTGGTCAGGGTGAAGAAGAAGAACCAGCATGGAAGATTGGAGTAATCAAAATGATAAGACTACATCCAGGCTAGAATGGTATCCCAGAAGCTAAATAAAGAAATGTTGCTGAGACTGAGTAATACAATAGGCAGAGTCAAACATTTGCAATCTTGTGCATCACTGGAGGAGTGGATTCAAGAGAGAATGGAAAGAAAGAAACTGAACTGCATTGAGGAGTTCTGTTGCGGAGGAGAGAAACTAGGCAGCAGCTGCTTGAGGTGTATATGGTGTTAAGAAATTTTTTTGGTAGTTGTTTTTTAAAGATGGGTGAAATTACTCACTTAGGAAAGTTGTTACATAAATTCCTTCAAAGAATCAAACTAAACAGTATTCTCAAAAACAACAAAAAATCCACCAACCTGTTTACCTAGTAACTTACCAACTTAAATATTTGTTACTATGATTCTTCCAATAGGAACAGAAACAACTGAACATGAGCAACCCCTATGTCCTTGAAGTGCTGCTACTCCTTTCCAGAGTAAATATCATAAATCATCATGTGATGGCATCAATCTTAGGAGCCTCAGAAACGTTGTAAGCTATTAATGAACGTTAAATGGGGCCTCAAATGGTATTAAGAATTTTTCCTGAACTATGAACAAACAAACTAATATTCTTTCAAACCAAGCTGCCCTAAATATGTATATCTACAGATTCAATTCTTTCTAAAACCTCGATTTATCTCCTTACAAAAATGCTTTGTAGAAAATTTGAATAGTACTTAAAACCAGAAATCATATATAGTTGCTAGCCAAGAGAAAACAAGTGGTAATGGTACTAGTTGTAAATATACAGATTTTTTTCTGTATACTTAAAGAAATAAAATTGGGACATGGTGAGCAATTTTTGCTACATACTTTTCACTCACCTTATTGAGAACATTAATGAATGATTTTTAGACATGATTTTTTAATGTGTTGCATAACAGTTCAATACATAGATGCCCTCTAACTTAATCTGCTATTGTCAAATATTGAGATCATTTCCCCTTTCACTATTATAACTAAATAAAACAAACAGTACAATTTGCACTAAGAATCATCTCCATTTATAACACTGTCTTTCACAAAAATTTAAAAGATTCTATTTAATTTGAAATACCTTGATCATCGTCATCACCACCATCAGCATCCATTGCATTTTCATCTTCATCTTCATCATCATAATTGTAATTTGGATCATAGGTAAGATATTTAAGACAAATATTTATAATGGTAGAAACATGAGGATATACTTCCTTAGGACATCTAAAGGCAAAAACAAAAGCTGCCTTGAAGAGCTGTACTTTTCTCCTTGATTCATTACCTGCCACAGTTTGCTTTATCACCAGCAATAACATAGGAGAGTAGTTCCCATACTATCTAGCACCAATGATTCTTGCTGTTTCTCTCCCATGGACTTACGATTTTAAAAGGTTTACCTTTCAAATTTTACTTATTTAATCAATTTTAAGATGAACTCCCTTAATCCCCATTTTAACTATGTTATAGTTAATGTGCGGCAGTATAGACAGAAATCGGCAAATACTCAACATGTTATTAGAAAAACCAAACCCAGATGAATGTGCTCTTCAGTAACCAGGATTATTTGTGGAAATGCCAGTGCATATTCACCTAGGTTTGGTCTTCTAGTGATGTAATGAGAGGACAGAACATATAAATGCCCACAGGGCCAGCAAATAAAAGAATACTTTGTGTTTGTCAACTAAAGGAACAAAAATGAATCCAACAATTTCTGATTTTCATAATATGATATGATTAAAAGCCACTTCACAAAACCAGAAGTGTCAAGGGATAAATGCAGAAAACAACCAGTAAGGCCTCAAGACACCATGCTACTGCATTAGTCAAGAGCAAAAATTCTGTTACTTATCTTGTATTGCCTTCCAGTACACAAATATACAATTTTTACTAAGCTTTTAAAAAATATATTAGAATCAGTTTCCAAATTGACAATCACTGACCTAGCTAAATGGATGTGACCTAAGAAATTGTTGAAAAAACAATTCACTATTTATTTCTGACAAATAATTTATCCTGCTGGGCTTTCAGTACAGACTACATTATTACACTGGCATTTCTTCCCTTCTAAAGTAAACCCAAAATAATTATAAATACCTTTCCCAAATTCTTTGAAGTCCTAACAATGACAAGAAAAATTTTCAAAATAAATGTGATGACCACATTTTATAATAGCAAGATGACATTAACTTCAAATACTGTATTGTCTGTTATATCTGAAGTCCAATAGGCCGCTTCTCCTCACACACCTAATGTAGATCTTATGATTCTATTCTTAAGGAAAAGTTTTTTGTAAAAAATAGAGATCTTAAAAACTTACCTTCTTACAAATGATTCAAAGGCTTGAATACAGTACTCTCTCAATTCATCATCATCTACATTGCAAAATTTTACCACCAAAGGAATTATCTTCTCAAGGTATTCACCTAAGAAAAGCATAATGGTTCTTTAAAAACATGCATTAATGTTTTTAATTAAAGAAAAGTTTAAAACTTTTAAAGATTTCTTACCTATTCTATGACCAGCTTGCCTACTAATAGCAGCAATACATTGTATGTAGGTTCTTGTTGTTGACATAGAATCATTTTTGGACAACTCTGACAACAGATGTTCAATAAGATCTACAAAAACTATATTTCCACAGCTCATAACCAGATGGCCAAGAGCGATAATAGTTCTTTTCCTCACTGCAAGTCTAGGGCTGGTCAACTGGGGAAGCAGACAGGTCAGAATTGAAGGATGGAAATTAACAAGAAGTCCTCCTTGCCTTAAAATAAAATAAAAAAAGAAAGAAAACAACAAATGAATTCAAGATGCCTGGCCACTACTAAATGTCTGGCCTCTGACCTCAATGTAAATATTCAGAACACAAATTTAGTTGAGACTAATTCAAATTCAGAGTGAAAGGAAAATTAAATTCTTACTTTATCTAAAATGCAACTGAAACCTGAGCCAAGTGAATGCGGCATTGAAATTTACATTGCCAAACTGACTCCGGGAATCTAGATCTAAATCCCCAATTATAGGTTATCTAATCAATTGGCTTGGGAAAGTATTTTTTAAAAAAACAAAACAAGGCTAGGCATGATGGCTCACACCTGTAATCCCAGCACTTTGGGAGGCTGAGAAAGGCAGATTGCTTGAGCCCAGAAATTTGAGACCAGCCTGAGCAACATGGCAAAACCTCATCTCTACAAAAAACACAAAAATTAGCTGCGTATGGTGGTGCATCCCTGTAGTCCCAGCTGCTCAGGAGGCTGAAGTGGGAGGATCACCTGAGCCTGGTAAATTGAGGCTGCAATGAGTCATGATCATGCCAATGCACTCTAGCCTGGGCCAAAACCTGTCTCAAAACCAAACACAAACCACCACCACCAAAACCACACAATAATCTTGTCACTTTGTCCTTCCAAAATCTCTAAATGATTTTTTGTGCCAGGCACGGTGGCTCATGCCTATAATCTCAGCACTTTGGGAGGCCAAGGTGGGTGGATACCTTGAGGTTAGGCGTTCGAGACTACCCTGGCCAACATGGTAAAACCCTGTCTCTACTAAAATTACAAAAATTAGCCAGGTGAGGTGGTGGGCATCTGTAATCCCAGCTACTCAGGAAGCTGAGGCAGGAGAATCACTTGAACCCAGGAGGCGGAGGTTGCAGTAGGCTGAGATCAAGGAACTACACTCCAGCCTGGGTGACAGAGTGAGACTCCATCTCAAAAAAAAAAAAAAAAAAAAGGTCTCTAAATGGTTTTCTGTATTCTGACTTTCTGTATTGCTTTTTTAAGGGGGGGGGATTCATAACACTAAAAAATTGAGCTTCTCTTGAGTTCTCCCTCTCCCTTATTGGCTTTCCTCTATATATAGTTTCATTGTTCCTGTTGTTCCAACACCCTTCTTCCAAAGCATCGCAAATGTATAGTTCAATGAGTCACTACTACCCAAACCTGTGCCAGGACAATCACTGTTCGTGATTAAATCACACATAGGACAAAAAGTCTGAATTTTCAGTTTATCAAATTAAACATAAATTCCTCATCCACCACGACATGACCCCAATTTATCAGAATGATTTCCTACTGCTTTTCTATTCATTCTATATTCTAGAAAACGAGAATACGCTTCCCCATTCATATACTACTTAAGTATTCTACACCTGGGCACATCTAACTATTGAAGCGCTACCCATTCTTCAAAACCCAATTCAAATGCCACTTTCCATAAAAACAATTTTCTTGAATCCTTCCATTTTAAAACCCCAAACACACTATGCTCCCAGTTAGTCTTTAGTCCCATTCTGTCCTGTAGCCATTTGTGTTCTTATATCCTATCGTAAAATACAAGCTCTTTCAGTGCCAGGATGATAGCTCCTCACTTTATACGCACACATCCACACACCCACATGAAGGCACTTGATTGTTTTTAAGTTGAAATGAATTTGCCACAAAAAACATACACACAAATAATGGTGGCCTATAATGATTATGAGAATCAGAAATTGACAGGTCCTTTAAGGTATTTTCTCCTAGGAGTTGCTTAGGTCTATGTTCTAACATCTGACTTTCAAAGGAAAGTGAAAAAGCAACAAATATATAAAAGCCAAGGTCCTCCCTCCCCTAAAATATGGACTATTAATATGGTTACTGAAGATTACCAGCATTCTTTTAACTGGAAAATCCACAACTACCAGCACATCTCCTTATCTAAATACATCACTGAATGCAAGAATATATAAGTAAAACAAAACATGAACTGTGCTAAAAAATTTAAAATCACAAGTTTTATTAAAGAACTATAAAATGTTTACTATACAATATTATATACTTATACATTAGTGTAATTAGCTTATTTCCCCCTCACTCCCAATCACACAAATTGATAAAAGTCACCATTTAAATATGAATAATTTTTCACTAAGTTTTATTGTATTTACTAGAAAGGGTTTTTAGTAAATCAATGTAGTATCTGTATTACAAGTAACGGAAATAAACAGGCACACTTACCTGCTCAGCATATCAGCCATAATATCCAAGGCTTCTAGCTGAACAGAGACATCTTCCTGTTTTGCTATTGCACTGGTAAGACGTCCAGTAATCTTTTTACATACATTAGCAGCTAATGCAGAGCCTGCATGAATAGGAAGGCAATAATAATTTCAAAGCAAGCATGTTGAATTCCCTCTTATATTCATGGTAGTTACCAAATATTTAACAACTCCACACTTGATCATGAGACACAAGAGATCCAGGGCAGAAAAACACATCTCTCAAAACAGGCTGCTTTTCAATAAAATAACTTAATAGAAATAAACAAGAATTAGACCAAATCTTTAACAACTCCACACTTGATCATGAGACACGGGAGATCTGTGGCAGAAAAACACATCTTTCAGAACAGGCTGTTTTTCTATAATAACTTATTAGACATAAATGAGAATTAGGGATGACAACTTCATAAGGGGTAAAGGACACAGGGAAAATACAGATGTCAGCGGATTCTTTCTACTGGATACCAATAAATATTATAGATAACTAGTAATAGTAGATAGATAACTATTCTATCTACTGGATAATCTGTATGCATTGGTATGAATGCTAGCTATGGAGCCAGTAGTAGCTGCAGTGCTTGCACCCCTAAAGCAGCAAGGAGAGTTTTCTCTTTTTGAGTCTCTTCTAGTAGACTAGCCTTTTAAACTTCAGTGAATTAAAAAGCATATATTCTGAGCTCCAATGCTTAGAAGCTTCTTTAAAAAAAAAATCAGCCATAACTTTTAATAAGGTCCTTTCCAACTCAAAGATTCCGTAACTTCATTATAAAGTAGAAACTTCGTTCCAGGACTCATAAATCAGAATTGTTACTACTTAACATGTCGTTACTGATGAGAGAAAAAAAAGAACAAGTCACTCTGAAAGAATCTGAATGGTTAAAAAAATTCTTACAAAAACCAGAAATTGGCTCAATGCAAACATATTTCAATGAGAGAAAAACAATTTAAAAATATATACATAGCTAATACAATTATAAATAACATACCTCTGAGTTGTTGAAATGTTTTACTGAAATAAGTAACTATTTAATAAGGGTAAAATAACACTGGTATGATACATTGAAGAAAGCACCCTTTTTGGATTAAAAGATAATGGTTTTGAATCTTTACCCAATTACTCACCCAACTTTGGGTGAATTAACCTAATCTCTCTGAATTTCAGTTCCCCCATCTACAAACTAGAAGGAATAGTAAGACCTCGTATATGATTGATGTTTAGACTAGTTTACGTATGCAGCCTTAAGCATGAAAACTAGCACAATGAATGATTTAAGTAAATAAGTGAAAATAACATACCCAGACTACATTATTTATTCTTTTTTATTTTTTTATTTTTATTTTTTGAGATGGAGTTTCGCTCTTGTTCCCCAGGCTGGAGTGCAATGGCACCATCTTGGCTCACCATGACCTCTGCCTCCTGAGTTAAAGTGATTCTCCTGCCTCAGCCTCCCAAGTAGTTGGGATTATAGGCATGCACCACCACGCCTGGCTAATTTTGTATTTTTAGGAGAGACGGGGTTTCTCCATGTTGGTCAGGCTGGTCTCTAACTCCCAACCTCAGGTGACCCGCCTACCTTGGCCTCCCAAAGTGCTGGGATTACAGGCGTGAGCCACCTCGCCCGGCCCCCAGACTACATTATTACCAATCTAAATCTTCCCATGAAATAGGTGATAATCTCACCTTTTGCAGATGAGACAATAACTTTTAGCCTGCTAATTTTAGCAATAGTTTAGTAGTCAAGACCAATTCTAAAATTTATATTACCTACACATTTCTGTCAAAGGTCAAAAGCTAAATTAGTTGACAAATACATTAATCATAGTTTTAAATTTGTTTAATTACCAAGTAGCTGTAAAAGGCTCAGCTTTCATTAAAGCTACCAGTAAACTGAACTATTTCACAGCTACGTCTGAATGGTGTTAAATTTTACATAGCAAATATGACGCAAAGTGAAATTAATACTGGAAATAGATTTTGGTTATCTCTTCCCTCACTGCATAGGTTGGCATAATTCTAGTCTGCAGTCATGGTACACACAGTATAAAATCTTGCTCCAACATATAAAAATCCTTCACCAAAATACATACTACAAACAAGTTCAATCGAAATATTCCTTTACCAGTTAATTTACTTCTAAGAAAAATAAGGCTTCAAGCTTTAATTTTCTTAATTGTCCAAAGGGATTCCTACGAAGATCTGTAAGGACAGCCACCTCCCTCCCTCCTTGGCCAGAAGAGGAAAAAAAGGTGGGGAGAAATACCTCCACATAAAAACAAATAGGAAGAAAAATGTGCTCTTGCTTACCACTGGAAGCTGGAGGAAGTTCTCCAATTACTGTTTTAAGACCAATACTTGAAATGTCTCGAAGTTGTTCTTTATCAGAAAGCATGTTAGTGCAGAGGGTATCTACAATTGTCTCTACTTGGTATTCTTTCACTTTACTCACTAAAGGGCCAAGACTGTAATACAAAGAAGAAATTATTTAAAAAAATCTAGATAAGCACAAAAACAGGAAAATACATAAGTAGAAATGTTAACCTTTCTGCCTAGAACTTTCAAGATAAAGTATATACCATGTCTGTATCATAAATAGTATACAAATAACGACATAAGAAAATTGTGATTGGTTAAGATTTTTGCAGTTGGTTTCCACATTTTTCTCATTGATTTCCATCCTAGTATCATGAAACCGAAGCTGCTTTCCATATCATACCCCATGTCATACCCCTAAAGCTAATTAGTTGACAAATACAGAGAAAACTTATTTCTAATTTTTTTAAGAGACAGGTTCTCACTGTTGTTCACACTGGCCTTGAACTCCTGGGTTCAAGCAATCCTCCCACTTCAGTCTCCTGAGTAACTAGGACTACAAGGACACACCACCATGGCTGGCACAAAACCTTTTAATAATAAAAAGGTGAGACCGGATGCAGTGGCTCACACCTGTAATCCCAGCACTTTTGGAGGCCAAGGTGGGTGGATCACTTGAGGCCAGGAGTTCGAGACCAGCCTGGCCAACACAGTGAAACCCCATGCCTACTAAAAATACAAAAAAAAAATTAGCTGGGCGTGCTGGTATGTGCCTGTAGTCCCAGCTACTTGGGAAGCTGAGGCACAAGAATTGCTTAAACTCAGGAGGTGGAGGTTACAGTGAGCCGAGATTGCACCACTGCACTCTAGCCTGGGCCAGAGGAGACTCTGTCTCAATCAGTCAATCAATCAATCAATCAATAGGTGAATTAGGAGTCTGCTCCTGACGAGAAGTTTTTCCTACAATGGAAGTTCCATCTAACATAAAGATTTAGCATCCCTCATCTAAAAATTCAAAACTCTTTGAGAGCCATGGTGGAAAATTCCACACCTGACCTCATGTGCTGGTCAAAGCTTTGTTTCACGCACAGAATTATTTTTTTCCATTCCTATCCTCAATGTACAGAATTACTAAAAATATCATATAAAATTACCTTCGGGCTATGTGTATAAGAGATATATATGAAACATAAATGAATTTCATGTTTAGACTTGGGTTCCATCCCCAAGTTATCTCATTTTGTATATGCAAATATTCCAAAATCTGGAAAAATACAAAATATGAAACACACTCTGGTCACAAGCATTTCAGATAAAGGACACTAAATCTGCATCACTTTGCCAACTTTGACCCTTTCTTCCTATCACCAAACACCACCTCATGAACCAAAAGAATTTCCTCTGCCCTTGAATCTTAATTTATAAAACAATGTGCCTTTTATATTCTTGTCTAAATGTTAAAAGCAAAAAGTAACTGGTTGTAAAGATGAAAACAAGTGAATACTACACTACCCTGTGCTCCCAAAGCACCTTGCATATACTTTTCTCATTACTATTATGGATGTTGTTACAAGTTTGCATTATGTTCACCAATTGAACCACTTCTTGAGGATGGAGGAAAGTCCTTCTTTTGTGTTCTTCTCATAGATTTTAGTAGGTAAGTTTGGTACATGAGTATCATTAAGACAGCAGCTCCCAACCATTTTGGCAGCAGGGACCGATTTTGTGGAAGACAATTTCCACGGATTTGCAGAGGAGGCAGTTTCAGGATGAACTGTTCGACCTCAGATCATCAGGCATTAGATTCTCATAAGGAGCCCGCAACCTAGATCCCTTGCATGCACAGTTTACAATAGGGTTCGTGCTCCTATAAGAATTGAATTCCACCGCTGATCTGACAGGAGGCAAAGCTCAGGCAGTAAGGCTGGCTCACCCTCTGCTCTCCTCCTGCTGTGCAGCCCAGTTCCCAACAGGCCAAGGATCTGTATGGGTCCATGGCCCAGGGTTTAAGGATCCCTATATTAAGAAGTCACTGTATTCAAAATTATTGAATAACAAAGACAGTATGACAGTATGGCCCCCTATCTTCAAAAACTTAACCATCTGGTTCATGAACTATGGAACTCACATAACTATTTATGAAATAAAGAAGGCATTCACTACCCTGTCATGATTAAAAACAAATTTTAAAAAAACCTTTTAAATGCAATGTCAGCATTTACAGGGTAAAAGACTGAACATTAACAGTCAGATTTTTAGGTATTAATTATTATTATTATTATTATTTTGAGAGACAGTCTTGCTCTGTCGCCAGGCTGGAATGCAGTGGTGTGATGTTGGCACACTGTAACCTCAGCCTCCGAGGTTCAAGCGATTCTCATGCCTCAGCCTCCCAAGTAGCTGGGACTACAGGTGTATACCAACATGCCCCATTAATTTCTGTATTTTCAGTAGAGACGGGGTTTCACCATGTTGACTAGGCTGGTCTTGAACTCCTGACCTCAAGTGATCCACCTGCCGTGGCCTCCCAAAGTGCTGGGATTACAGGCATAAGCCACCATGCCAGGCTGGTACTGAGCTTTCATGAGGTAGTTAGAAAAGAAGAGCATTTCAAATAAGGAAACAAGCTCTTGTAAAGACCAGAAACTAAAACAAGTAGAATGTATATTGAAAGAAATTAGGAGTAAAAAGAACTGCTTGATACAAAAGGCAGATGGAAAACACCATAGGAAAAGTAATCGCCTATGATATTATAGAGAACTCTTAAAGTCTGGTCAATGACTTTAAATGTGATAAAATTGGAAGCCAACACATTTTTTGAAGCATAAGTGACATCATGAAAATTTAATTTGATAAATGCTCAGATCAGTGTCTCAAATAGATGCTCAATTGATGACTGCTGACTGCTTGACCAGAGAAGTAGAAGGCAGGGCAATTTGGTGATTTAAACGATAAAAATAAAAAAACTGAAAGGTTAAATACAGCCTAATCCAAAATGAAGGCAGTGCTAACGGAAACATGGCAGATACATGAAGAGACTGAATATAAAACAATAAAAATTGGGAGCGGAGTTAAAAGGAACTCAAAAAATGAATTTAAAGAGTTCTAGCTTTCAGCTGAATAGTGGCGAGTCACGACTGTAATCCCAGTAATTTGGGAGACTGAGGCAAGTGGGCTCCTTGAGCTTGCCCAGCCTGGGCAACAAGGCAAAACCCCGTCTCTACCAAAAATACTAAAATTAGCTGGTTGTGGTGGCATGCACCTGTGGTCCCAGCTACTAGGGAGGCTGAGGTGAGGATCACTGGAACCTAGTAAGTCAAGGCTGCAGTGAGCTGTGATCACAGCACTGCACTCTCACCTGGGTGACAGGGTGAGACCCTGCCTTAAAAAAAGACAATGTTATTATTAGTTAGCTGGACATGGTAGTGCATGCCTGTAATCCCAGCTACTCGGGAGGCTGAGGCAGGAGAATCACTTGAAACCAGGAGGCAGAGGTTGTGGTGAGCTGAGATGGCGCCACTGCACTCCAGCATAGGCAACAAGAGCAAAACTCCATCTCAAACAAATAAAATAAAATAAAAATCATAAAAAAATTGAAATGCTGTATTTAAAAACTAACAATAAAAAATAAAGGGCAGTAATTATAAAACTGAATAAAAGAAAAAACAAGACTTAACTACCTGCTATCTACAAAAAACAATTTTAAAAAAACAGATAAAACAAGAAATAAAAAAGATACATATGCACAAAAACCAATCTTGAAACAAATGGGAGTGGCTATATAACTAACATCAGTGAAAATATATTTCAAGGTAAGGTGTATTACCAGAGATAGAGAGAAATGTCTTATACTCATAAAAGGGTCATACATCAAGAAGACATCACTATTATAAATGTGTATGTACCTAGTCATTGACAAAGACTCTGACCAAACTTTACTAAGCCACATCTGAGCACTCTTCTCAACAAGCAGTTCTTGACCCTGGGCCCCTGTCCTTGCCAGGCCTACCCCAATTGTAGTGAGAATATCACCACCCCTGATGTTTGTTTTTATGTTCCATCTCTGACTATTTCCGCTTTTTGGCTATAAATTTCCACTTTCGTAGTATTTGAAGTTGAGACCAATCTCTCTCTCCTATTGCAATAGTCTTTACACCTATCACAATAGTCCTGATTAAAGTATTTCTTACTGTTTAAACAAATGTCAGAACAATTCTGTCTTTAATATTATACAGTTTTAAAATCATCCTTCTCAACAGTCAACAGATCAACTAAACAAAAAAATCAGAAAGGACAGCCGGGTGTGGTGGCTTATGCCTAAAATACCAGCTCTTTGGGAGGCCGAGGTGGGTAGAGTACTTGAGGTCAGGAGTTGGAGACCAGCCAGGCCAACATGGTGAAACCCTATCTCTACTAAAAATACAAAAATTAGCTGAGTGTGATGGTGTGCGTCTGTAACCCCAGTTACTTGGGAGGCTGAGGCAGTCTGAGAATCGCTTGAACCTGGGCAGTGGAGGTTGCAGTGAGCAAAGATCATACCACTGCACTCCAGCCTGGGTGACAGACTGGAGTCTAAATAATAATAATAATAATAATAATAATAATAATCTGAACACTATCAAATACCTTGACCTGACACTTATAAAACACTTTACCCAACAACTGCAGAATATACTTTCAAGCATATATAGAACATTTGCCACGACCTACCATTTGGTACACCACAAAACAAATCTCAATAAATGTTAAAAGAAAGTACCCTGACCACAGTAGAATTAAATTATAAACCTGTAAAAAAATAACCTCCAAATTATTTGGAAACTGCTTCTAAATAACCAATGGATTAAAAAAAATTACATCAAAAATTAAAAATATTTCAAACTGAATGATAATGAATATACCAAAATTTGTAGGATGTAGCTAAAGACAAACTTAGAGGAAAATATATACCTTTATACATTTAAATTAGAAAGAAAGCCATTAGGAAAGCAATAATCACAGAAGAAATCAATGAAACAGACAACAAACAGACAAAATTAATAAACCTACAAGTCAGGTCTTTAATTAAGATTAGTAAACCTGGTAAGTTCCTGATTTGATTCAATTAATTGATGATTAAAAAAAAAGGAACACAAATTATCAAAATCAGGATTGAAAGAAAGGGATATTCACTGATGACATGATTGTTTAGGTAGAAAATCCTGAGGACTCAGCAAAAATGACTTTAACAAGTATGAGATACTATGGTTTATGTATTATTGTTAATACATGAATTCTTCTCAAACACTCCTAAAGCTTCAACACAATTTTTTTTTTTTTTTTTTGAGATGGAGTCTTGCTCTGTCACCCAGGCTGGAGTGCAGTGGCCGGATCTCAGCTCACTGCAAGCTCCTCCTCTCGGGTTCACGCCATTCTCCTGCCTCAGCCTCCCGAGTAGCTGGGACTACAGGCACCCGCCACTTCGCCCGGCTAGTTTTTTGTATTTTTTAGTAGAGACGGGGTTTCACCGTATTAGCCAGGATGGTCTCGATCTCCTGACCTCATGATCCGCCCGTCTCGGCCTCCCAAAGTGCTGGGATTACAGGCTTGAGCCACCGCGCCCGGCCCACAATTTTAATCAAAATTTAAGCAAGCTTACTTTTAAGAACACAAGTTGACAACTCTAAAATTTACATGGAAATATAAAGGACCTAAAAAAACGAAACTACTCTTGAAAAACGAAGAATGAAGCCAGAGAACTTAAACTACCTTTTACTTTACATTTACTATCTACACCCATGTTTCTCAACAGGACAATTTTTGCTCTCCAAGAGACATGTGGCAATGCCTGGAGACATCTGTGATTGTCACAACTGGGAGAAGTGGGAATACTATCAGCAAATACTGAGTAAAGGCCAGGGATGCTGCTAAACACTCTACAGTACACAGCATACATAGCTTCCAACAACAAAAAAGAATTACCTGGCCCAAAGAGTCAGTAATGCCAAAGTTGATAAACCCTGAGCTAAAATGAATGCAAGTGTTGTACTGGTATAAGTATAGACAAATAAACCAATGGAACAAAACAGCATCTATAAATAGACCCACACTTTTATAGTCAATTGATTTTTTGACAATGATGCCAAAGTAATTCAGTAGGGAAGGAAGGTCTTTTCAATAAATGGTGCTGCATCAACTGGATATCCATTTGGAGAAAAAAAGAAAACGTTAATTCCTACTTTATATCCTTTGCAAAAATAAATTCAAGATAGATCATAGAACTAAAAGTAAAGCTAAAATTAGAAATCTTATTTGGAGAAAACCTTTACAACCTAAGGTAAACAAAGATTTCTTAGGACACAGAAAACAATAACCATAAAAGAAAATTTTAAATTAACTTACAAATTAAATCAAACTGAAATAAATTCAAAACCAAAATTAAAAACTTAAGCTCATCAAATTCAGAGAAGAACAACAACTTGATAATAAAAAGTCCATGCACAAAAAAAACCAAATGGCCAGAAAACACATGAAACAGTGCTTGACATCATTAGTTACCACGGAAATAGAAATTAAAACCACACTTACACACCTACTGAGGTGGCTAAAATTAAAAACTGACACAACCAAATGGCTGGTGAGAATGTGGAGCAACTAGTACTTTCACATAAAGTGGTAGATAGACTTTGAGAAACAATTTGGCGTTTTCATAAAAAGCTAAGTGAACAAGAGCAGTTTCACTCTTGGGTATCAGTAAAAGATAAAGACACACGTCCTAAATGGGACTTGCACACAAACGTTCACTGTATATTTATTCACAGTAGTCAAATCCATGAAAGAAATCAAATGAATAAACAATCAATGGACTACTAATCATTAATAAAAAGGCATGAACTACTAATATACACAACATGGATGAACTTCTGGTATCATGAGAGCAAAAAGAGCCAGACACAAGAGCACATACTATATAATTCCATTTATATGAAGTTTTGTAACAGGCAAAACTAATTTATGGTAAATAAACTCTGAATAATGGTGACCGTGATTGGATATGTTGTATGATAAAATTATACAATTTTGTCAAATGACTATCCAGTCATTTGAAAAAGGTCCATCTTTTTCCCAGTGACGTCACCTTCATAACATATTTTACATCCTATTTTACATCACTGGTCTAGTAATGCCCCACTACCTCACTGCTTTGATTATAGAGACATAATATTTATAGGGCTGGCCGGGCGCGGTGGCTCATGCCTGTAATCCCAGCACTTTGGGAGGCCGAGGCGGGCGGATCACAAGGTCAGGAGATCGAGACCACGGTGAAACTCCGGACGCTGAGGCAGGAGAATGGCGTGAACCCGGGAGACAGAGCTTGCAGCGAGCCAAGATCGCGCCACTGCACTCCAGCCTGGGGGACAGAGCGAGACTCCGTCTCAAAAAAAAAAAAAAAAAAAAAAAAAAAAAAAAAAAAAAAATTTTTATAGGGCTAACCAACACCTCTCTACCTTCAGCAATTGTTCTACCTGTTCAGAGTTTTCTTGACTATCTTCAGAACATGCTCACTCTCAACTCTAATATATTTTAGTCAGTTTGTCTAGTTTCTGGAAAAAAAATTAATGATTTTTATAATTAATTTAGCATAAAAGTAACCTGAAGAGAACCAAAAACTTTATGATGTGAAGTTATCCCATCCAAGGACATGAGATGTCTCTCTGCTTGTTCAAGTACATTTTTGTATCTTAAAGTATTTTAAAATGTTTCTCTCATAAATTTGGAACAACAGAAAACTGTAATCTTACCTTATACCACACAACACTGCAATCCAAGTCACCATTGTAACATTTCTTGTTACATTTATTCCTATTTATTTTGTCTTTCTGTTGCTATAATAAATGGGTATTCATTTCTATTATCTTCTAATTGCCCACATGAAAAGCTAGTTATCAAAAGCTTATATAAAAGCTACTAATTTTATAAATTTTACATCCTACCTCACTGAATTCTTTTTATAAATTCAATTTTTCTTAACTGACTTGTTTTTCCCACATACACTTTTCAATTCTTATGCCTCTAATTTTCTTCCCAACCCTCTGTCTTAAAAGTGGTTAATACCCTCAAAAGAAACGGCAGAGAGATACACATATTTGCCTTGTCCCTGACTTTAGGGTGAATCTATCTGGTATTTTATAACTTTTGGGCTGAAATAACTGTGTGTATGTGTGTGTATTGGTAGGGCACTGAATGTGTGTGGGCTGAAGAAAGTGTGTGTGTGTGTGTGTGTGTACATGCATGTGTACACTTTTAATGTTAAAGGAGGACCTATCAATTCCTATGTTGTTACATGTTCTACCTGGAACAGATGATGAATTCTGTCAAGTGGGATAATACGTTTTCAACCTGTTCTTCACTCTAATGACAAATCAAGTATGATGCTAGTTTTTGAAAGTTCTTCACCTCTCTAATTATACGAAGTCAACTAAGTGCTTTTTTTTTTTTTTTTTTTGAGATGGAGTCTCGCTTTGTTGCCCAGGCTGGAGTGCGGTGGCGCGATCTCGGCTCACTGCAAGCTCTGCCTCCCAGGTTCACGCTGTTCTCCTGCCTCAGCCTCCCGAGCAGCTGGGACTACAGGCGCCCGCCACCACACCCGGCTAATTTTTGTATTTTTAGTAGAGACGGGGTTTCACCGTGTTAGCCAGGATGGTCTCGATCTCCTGACCTCGTGATCCGCCTGCCTCGGCCTCCCAAAGTGCTGGGATTACAGGCGTGAGCCACCGCGCCCGGCCTGTTTTGTTTTAATCAAGAGTCAGTGTTGACTCTTACCAGTGTCTTGACAACTAGCCAGTTTTTTCTCCCTTTGACCTATTAACATTATGAAATAACTATTAATAAAGCATATAATACTGAACTGCCCCTTAAAATCTTAGTCACAGTTTGTTACTAATAATACACTGCTATATTTTATTTTGAACATTTAAATGAAGCTAGTCTATAATTTTCTTTTTTTTTTTTTTAAGTATTATCATTAGTCAGGATCTGTTATCAGTATATAATTTAAATAAAAGTCTGGAAGGTTTTCATACTTACCCTATGTTCTGAAATAGTACTACAACTCTCTGTACTGGAATTATCTGTTTTTTTGAGGTTTTAAAGACGCCGTGAAATATTTCTGGATCTTTCTTTTGGGTGATGAATTCTTTGTTCAATTTTTCCAAAAATTGAAAGTTTTTGTTCAATTTTTCCAATTTTTTGATATGGCTGCTTAATAATCTATCTATTGGGATTTTCCATCCTCCAAGACCCAGCTCTTAGACAATTTACTAATTATCATTTTATCTTCTACTCTATTTATATCCTAATTCCTTTATTTTCTTGAATATACGTTATTTCTCCCCAACTCCTCTAATTATAAATGTAAAATATCAACAAAAGGTCAAGAAACTCAGGTTCCTAATGAGTAAAGATACATACTCAAGTGACTAAGAACTAAGATACATACTAAAGTGACATACCTCCCAACTCTCAATTTGGGACAAAGACTACTTTTTTAAAGACTTATTTTTTTAAAAGGTTGAGAAACATTCAGGATATATTTTGAACAAAGCTTAATTTTGTTTATTAGGCACATGGCAAAAAAATATTAAAAGATAAAGAATTAAAGTGAAATTACTGACTCATCTGTATTATTCTACAACACCCTTTTTTTTTGAGACATAGTCTTGCTCTGTCGCCCATGCTGGCATGCAGTGGCACAATCTTGGCTCCCTGCAACCTCCACCTTCCAGGTTCAAGCGATTCTGCCTCAGCCTCCCAAGTAGCAGGGATTACAGGCGTGCGCCACCATGCCTGGCTAATTTTTGTATTTTAGTAGAGACAGGGTTTCTACATGTTGCCCAGCCTGGTCTCGGACTCCTGACCTCAGGTGATCCACTTGCCTCGGCCTCCCAAAGTGCTGGAATTACAGGTGTGTGCCACCACTACTGTACAACACCATTTTTTGAAAGACCCATTTTATTTTAAGCTTGCAAATGTCCCAAGTTAAAGAAATTTGTATTGCATGTCTGGAAATTTTATGCTAATTAGTTCTCATATTTTTATTTACTCTTACAAGGGATATGTAAAAGTTTAGGCTAAAACAAATTTAAAATCCTTTAAAAAGAAGTAACAGTGGAATAATGCTTTATTTAAATCGATACCAAAAATAATGATGTAAAAAAAGACATAATTCCATAATTTTTATGAGGCTAAAAGTTATACTAATAAATATGTAAATTAAGGATTTCTAAAAGTTGACATTCATAAACTAAATCAGTATGTTAATGGAATTTATTCAGAAATCAAATTATTTACCCTACCAAAAATAAGAAACCAAACTGCCAACGTCATGCATAGCAAGAAGCCCCCACTGCATTGTACACACAATCAGAATCTCCGTAATTCTTAGAAAAGACTCTGTAACTATTGTATCATATGTATATTGCATCAACTGATGATGATACAATATACATATTGTATCATCAGTGTTGTTTTAACTATGGTTTAACTGCTGCTATTCTTCATTAAGAATTTTATTATTATTAGTTTTTTGGCTGGGCATGGTGGCTCATGCCTATAATCCTAGCACTTTGGGAGGCCAAGGTGGGAGGATCGCTTGAGTCCAGGAGTTCGAGACCAGCCTGGGCCACACTACAAGAAAATTTTAAAAAATGAGGCAGGAGGATTTTAACCCAGGAGGTCAAGGCTGCAGTGAGCTGTCATCACACCACTGCACTCTTACCTGGGAGACAGGGTGAGACCCTGCCTTAAAAAAAAAAGAATGTTGTTATTATTAGTTTTTAATTTTCCTTAATCATTTCATTTTCATTTCATCCGCACTGGAATACAGAGATATACAGAAGCAAGTAGGGCTTTAACTCAGCTAAAAATGTAGGCTATAGTCAAACAAATGAGAGAATCATTGTTTTTGGAGTACCCTACATGTACTTCGTAACAATTAAAAGAAAATACCATTTAGTGACTTATATGCTGTAAGGAAATATACTATATATACCATATACAAACACTAAACATTAGTCACCTAAGAATTCTAAACACAAACACTAGAAAGAGATAGTACAAGGCTAAGATAATTTACTACTTATCATGGAGTTTTTAAAAACAGGGTTGGGGGAGCAGGAAGAAAGACTCAACCAGTAAAAAACAACTTACCATTTGACAGCTAAATTCTGTACCTCTCCATTTTTATCTTCCAGTAACTTCAAAATCATTTTCACTACTTTCCTTTCACTATCATCATCCAACTTGATGGAATCTTTCTGCAGTTCCGTCATCAAATCATTTGTAGCCATAAACCTATCAAAAAAAATTTGTTAATTTCAAAATTTTAGAGCATTAATTTAAAAAGATAATGATTTTTCAAATCCAGTGCTATACCATTCACTCAACAGGAACATCTTTTATTATAAAACTCATCCACTTTTTTAAAAAAGTGATCATAAATTTAATCTAAAAGCTACCAAGAAAAAGAGCAATAATGTACTTAAAATTTATTGTATCCAGAGAGAGGGTGAGAGAGTTTTTAAGTACTGATATGCTTTTATATGAGGTACCATTATCCAAAATTATTTTCCCCGGGTCAGTCTTAATCTCAAACTGACTAACAGGACTCTACAGTGAGCACTCTTTCATTCAAATTAACTGCATCACTGCTTTTAGGTAAGAAAAGTTCCTCTTTACTTTTTCTTTACATGGGATTTGAATTCTATCTAGGAAGTCCTTAACCACAAACATTAAGAACACCTTCCAAACATTAAAAACACTTTCAAAACAAGTATGTTGCATTGCGGGGGGTGGTCACATATTACCGGAAATTTTCCAAAATACCCATCACTAGGTATAGGCCTATTTTTTTTTCATTCTTTTTTTTTTTTTTGTAGAGGGAGTCTTGCTCTGTCACCCAGGCTGGGGTGCAATGGCAGGATCTCAGCTGACTGCAACCTCTGCCTCCCAGGTTCAAGCTATTTTCCTGCCTCAGCCTCTCAAGTAGCTGAGATTACAGGCGCCTGTCACCAAACCCGGCTAATTTTTGTATTTTTAGTAGAGACAGGGTTTCATCATGTTGCCCAGGCTGGTCTCGAACTTCTGACCGCAGGTAATCCACCTGCCTCGGCCTCCCACAGTGCTGGGATTACAAGCATGAGCCACCGTGCCCAGCCACCAGGCTTATTTTCAAAATAGTGAAGAGGTGATTCTAGAAAGTAGCTCCCCCTGACATCTCCCACCTCCCCTCCCCTTAAGAACCACTGCCCAAGGAAGGAACAGCCTGGCAAAAACCCAGAGTGATTAATCATCTAATCTCGCTTTAAATGAAAGGAGTGAATAGTGGACAAGATAAATAGAGTCTCAGGTAAAATAAGGTATAAACAGAGTCTCAGATTTTCTTCTCCACATGCCTTACCAAATAATTCATTGTTTTAAAAGTGATTTCTCAGAATATGAGATAATCACATTTAAATAAAGCCCTAAGACCTCCTTAAAAGCCAAATGAACTTGTCCCATAATTCTTGGCTCCCCTCCACTTATGGAAGCAATCCAACTAAGATAACTAGTTAGCGTTCTTTTCTTTTATTTGAACCAGATTCAGTTTTAGTAAAAATATATTATTTTGTACACTACAGAGAAATGTCAAAATCCATGTTTAAATAAAAAAACAACTGTTGGAGCCGAACTGATAAACAGCTATGGAGACAGTCCGCAACAGGGGTAATAAACTATGTGATAAAAGCTGGCAAAACAACTTAATAATTTAGAAATGCATTACATTAAGGTAATTTTAAGGATAACTCCAATAACTAGTATGTTCGTTTAATGCTGATCTGACAAAGTTTTACACTACATGCAAGTATGTATTATGACAAAAACCACAATTACTTTTGCACCAACCTAATAGTTTAATTCTTACCACGTTCTGTAAAACTGCTTATTTTTAAAAAAGCTTATATTTACACTGGCGCAATATAAGATCAATTAAGCATGTACTTTAAAAAAATGGACACAGCTCTCCTAACTGGAAGCTCCTCACCCATTTTATAATGTGACAAAACAAAATTAAAACGACATGATTTTCATTAATATTCCGGAAAGCGAAAAAACTGCATAACACATTAATGCAGGCACTCCTGCACACAAAGCACTGAAAACACCTTAACCATTTTACTTAAATAAAATCCATTAAATAATCATAATAGTTATTACCTCTAAGAACCACTGCAATGCCAGTTATCTGCTTCCAGAGAAAACAATGATCATCAATTTAAGCACAAAAACATAATTCCAAGTAAAAAGTTGTTTTTTGGTCCGGTATGGTTCTACCGGCACAAATTCATTCTTTACTTATTGTTTATTTATTCACTGTCTATTATGTAAGAAACCCTGGACTAAGAAATAAGGACAGATAAAAGGTGAATACACTTTGGCCCCCCTAACATCAAGAAGCTTATATTGTAATAAAGAAGCCTACTGATTTTCAAAAATCTATGATTAATGGTTAAATACTTTAAAAAGTTAAAATGAGCACTGTCAAAATTAGCAATAGATATTTTTAAAAAGCAGAAAAAGTAGATTATTATAATACCAAGAGTTTTTTGTTTGTTTGTTTGTTTTGAGATGGAGTCTCACTCTGTCGCCAGGCTTGAGTGCAGTGATGCGATCTCTGCTCACTGCAACCTCCGCCTCCCGAGCTCAAGTGATTCTCCTGCCTCAGCCTCCCAAGTAGCTGGGACTACAGGTGCCCGCCACCACGCCCAGCTAATTCTTTGTATTTTTAGTAGAGACGGGGTTTCACCATGTTAGCCAGGATATCTCTTGACCTCGTGATCCACCGCCTCGGCCTCCCAAAGTGCTGGGATTACAGGCGTGAGTCACCGCGCCCGGCCACAAAGAGTTACTTTTAAATGGTGACCCTGAAATCACAAAGTTCTGGGAATAATTTATTCCTTCTGTAAATGTGATATTAAAAATTTACATTATTAATCTTATTAAGGAAGTTGACCAGTTTAAAAGCTGTCCATGGCATGTCCATGTCTCTTCAGCATTTACTCTTTTAGGTGTGGTGCTAAGGGCACAAATCTCAATACATTTTATAAAACACTACTCAAGAGCATATGGAAATTATCACACCAAAGAGCTGACTGTTAGGTAGGATCTCAAAGGATGAATGAGGGTTTGTGTGGGAAAAATTGGTTTGGGATTTAAATTACTTTTTTTTTTTTTTTTGGTGGTGGGGAAGGACAGAGCACCTCAGAGTAAAGGCCTAAGGAAACAGTTCAGTATGTGGAGCACAGAAACCTAATAGGAAGATGATGGGAATATAGGCTGAGGTCAAGATGGGAAGGGTGTTATATACTCATACACTATGTAATAAGAAGCTACTACATATCTGGTACTGTTCTAGTTGTTGCTGACAGAAGGGCTAACCAAAGCACACACAATTCTTGCTGTCTTGGAGCTTATATCACAGTCTAGTAAGAGGTATGTTAACTTTTTAAATTGCATATATGAGTAAGCACCTGTAGAACTAAGAACTAAGATAAATGCTATGAAGGAAAGTGTTATCAAGAAAACACTACGGGGCCGGGTGCCAGTGGCTCACGCCTGTAATGCCAGCACTTTGGGATGCCGAGGCAGGCAGATCTCCTGAGGTCAGGAGTTCGAGACCAGCCTGGCCAACATAGTGAAACCCCGTCTCTACTAAAATTACAAAAATTAGCTGGGTGTGGTGGTGCACGCCTGTAATCCCAGCTACTTGGGAGGCTAATGCAGGAGAATCACTTGAACCTGAGAGACAGAGGTTGCAGTGAGCTGAGATTGCACCACCGCACTCCAGCCTGGATGACAGAGTGAGACTCATCTCAAAACAAGAAAACACTATCGTATAAACAAAGTAACATGACCTAGACTGAATTGGGGGTTGTGTCAGGAAAGACTGATCTAAAGAGTGGGGGTTGGGCATAGTGGCTCACACCTGTAATCCCAGCACTTTGGGAGACCTAGGCAGGTGGATCACTTGAGGTCAGGAGTTCGAGACCAGCCTGGGCAACATGGTGAAATCCCATCTCTACCAAAAATACAAAATGAGCCAGGCGTGGTGGTACATGCCTGTAATCCCAGCTATTTGGGAGGCTGAGGCAGGGGCAATGCTTGAACCTGGGAGGCAGTCACTTGAACCCAGGAGGTGGAGGTTGCAGTGAGTCAAGATCACGCCACGGCACCCCAGCCTGAGCAACAGAGTGACACTCTATCTTAAAAATAAATAAAGAGTGGGCAGAATTATGGTGAAGCAAGGGAAAATTTGTGCCAGGTAAGCAAGGGCCAGAAATTTAAAGAATTTGTAGACCATATCAGGATTTTAGCCTTTATTCTAAGAGCAATGGGAAGCTACTGAAAAACAGCTGGGTTATAGATGGGGAATAAATGCAACGATCAGATTTACATTTCAGAAACAGTACTCCAGCTATACTGTGGACCATACTTTGGAGAGAACCAATCTTCATTTGGCCATACCAATGGAGACTAGTTAGGAAAATGACTAAGTGAGAAATTATGATAGGCTGAGTTAGGGTTATTGCAATCAATGAAGATGGAAAAAAAATGACATACAGTTGATTCTCATTATTCCTAGGTTCCATATTTGCAAATTCACCTACTTATTAACATTTATTTGTAAAGCCAAAATTAATGCTTCCTATTTCACAGTCATTTGCAGATGATGATGATGAGTGTCAAATGGTGAAAAATTTGAGTAATGCAACACATACATTCCCAGCTGTGGTGGGACAAAATAACACTCTGCCTTCTAGCTCTAGCTCTCATGCTGTAAACAAGCATCTTCTTCTTGGCCTATTTCAGCCCATGTTTTTCACATGTTTGTGCTTTTTGTTGGTGCTCTTGTTGTTTAATATGGCCTCCAAGCACAGTGCTAAAATGCTGTCAACCATTCCTAAGTGCAAGAAGGCTATAATGTGCCTTCTGAAAAAAACATATGTGCTAGATAAGCTTCTTTACTGGCTGTGAATTCAATGTTAACGAATCAGCAAGATATATTAACACATCTTTAAAAGAAACACTCATAAAACAAGGTTACAAACTCATCAACTGATTAAAATAATGTGACTCAGGACTCATAGGAACTAATTCCATAATTCCCTCAGAAGCAATGGTTCAGTACTTGCTAACTCAGTGTTTGTGATAATGTTACAAAACATATTACAAATACTGAGAATAGTTGGTTTGAATTTTACAAACTAAAATTAATAGTTCTTCAAAATGGATTAGACGTAGGGATGGTAAGGATGAGCTAGGAGGAAAGAAGTAAAACGAAAACCACAAGACTGGGTATTGCAGTCAGCTGATGTATCCTTGTCCAGACTCTTAATGTTACCCTGCAGCCACCATCACATCAGATGAATAAACTGCTCATCTTACAATAGAAGAAAGGATTACCTTTGGTTAAACTGCAAACTACATGGAAAGGATATTCCTCTGATCTTAAACAACAAAATCTCTGCCATAGTGAAGATGTGAAAATAAAAAATTAATGTCCTGCAGCCCAACTCTGTCTGCCCTTGGCCAAAAGTGGGCACTGATAAAGAAAAAAACAGCAGCCTCCACATTCCAGAAACTTATCTGAGACTCATACCTAAACCTCAGTGTTACTACCAACTGATCTGATGCTTAACAGCTAAAGCATATTGTTTCCTTGGATATAAACAATCTCACAGAACATCCATTTTGGACAAGGTCACCGAGCAACACAAAATACCAAACATTCCCCTCTCCAGTTAAATGAGTGACTGGTACTTCTTTACCAATTACAGCTTTCCCCTGCTTAGGTCAGCCCTCCCTATAAAATTTATTAAAAGGCCAAATCATAGAATTGACCTCTCTTTCTGACAACATTCAATCTAAAGCAAAGCTTCACTTCCTTAGACTCTTTCCCAAATTACCCAAATGAATAGGTTCCTTCTAAAATCCTTTGATACCCTGAAGTGTGTGTTCTCCCTGATTATTACAGACAAAAAACCCAACTTGTGTCAGGATGCCCATAAAACAGAATTACAAGAAGGAGAAAGTGGTTAAAAAATATATATATACCAAAAAGATGAGCAAAGAAAATATCCGCTAAATGAGTTACATTAGGAGACTAGGGAGACTGTTAGGGATTTTAGGAGAGCAGTCTCTACGAATTCAGATGGGCAACAGCTAAGAAATCTGGAGTTTATCTTGTAGTCAAAGGAAATCAGTGAGGGAGGCAATGATCAGCTGCAGTATATAGAAAGAAAATTCTAACGGCCAGAGGGAACACACTGGGTTAGGAAGAGGCCTGAGACAGCAAGATTAATTTGAGAAATATTCATCAGGAGACCAAAGAAGACAGACAGCAGAACAGTGGTATCAAAGGTTTTCTGCTTGTGACTTTCAGTGGATGGTAATTTAACAGGCCAAAATAAGGATAAAGAAGGCATTAAGATGGGAAAAGAAAAAGATAAATGGTTACATTTCAGACTTCAATGGAATTTCCAGGTTGATATGACCTGCAGGCAGTGCCATCTCATTCCTTTATTCAACAAGTATTTTGAGGGCACCAACATAAGGAACTCTACTCTGCAAACATAATGATGAGTAACACGTAAGTCTGGAACTTACACTAGATCTAGGTATGCACTAGATGGATAGATACCTTGCACTCACATTAACTCTCACCACAGCCTCTCCCATCATACATAAACACAATTTTACTCTTGTTTCCAACCAGAAATCTAGTTGATATGGTCAATTTTATCACTCAGTACACCAATTACCTTTCAGAGATCCTGCACATACACCACTGCTATATCATTTTTCCTCAGTTATTCCTTAGAGTGCTATGAATTTAATTGGAATAGTTTTTTTTTTTTTTTTTTTTGAGACAGAGTCTCCCTGTCGCCCAGGCCGGAGTACAGTGCTGCAATCTTGGCTCACTGCAACCTCCGCCTCCCGGGTTCAAGCGATTCTGCCTCAGCCTCGTGAGTAACAGGTGTGCACCACCATGCTCGGCAAATTTTTGTATTTTTAGTAGAGACGGGGTTTCACCATGTTGTCCAGGCTGGTCATGAACTCCTGACCTCAGATGATCTGCCTGCCTTGGCCTCCCAAAGTGCTAGAATTACAGGCATGAGCTACCGCACAAGGCCTAAATTGGAATAGTCTTGATATTGTTCATGTAAAGAAATCTAATTTTTACTAATCTTTCTTCCCAGTTTTATCTGTGAGGTACCTTCTTCCTCTTTCTCACTGGTGAGCCCTAACCACTGCTGATAACCAGTTAGTACAGTATATATCAAGATAAAAACATCTAAGTAAAATCAAGAAAGTTACTGCCATCAATCTGCTAAGTATTTTTAAAAGTGCCCAGAAATCACCTTCTTAATCTCTGCATATCTATTTCTTCTAATTAAGCCTGCTTTTCTTCAAGCACAAGTACTTAAGATAATTTCACTGTTTGCTGTTATGTTATTGTAAATGCCCACACCGTACTTTTAGCTATATGATAGGATCTGTAAGGTTCCTTCCAGCTCTGAAAACCTATGATTCCTTAAAAGGTTTGAGATTTTTTTAATAAGCATTTTAAACAGTTTCCAAAAGAAAATATCGTCCAATATCCAAAACACTTAAATAAATAAATCTGGTAATATAAACCTTTATCAAATAGGGAAAAACTTGCATTCTATAGTGTAGTGAATTATTTTAGGAAGATTCTATCAGGTGGTATTTAAACAAACAGTTTAGTTGACTTTACAATGGTTTCCTGAAGGTTCCTAAAATCCTATATAATCGAACTAAAATCCAATTCTACTTAAACAAGCACCTACTGAGAACCCACATGGCCCAGAGCCAGACAAAGCGAAGGATTCCGTTTAGTCAGACAAGGTCCCTATTCTTAAGGAGTTCTGTGGACAATATCCATCCAGCTACAATCAGTTATCTATTTCCTCTTCCCCAGTGAAATTTTATATCGTGTGCTTTACATTTTCTCTTTCTACCTAGAGTTTCATTTTCAACACCTGGCTTAGATCTCTCCATGGACAGGAATCTTCTTTCTTTAATGTTCTCTGCCACTTAATGCCTGACAATTACATACGGCCCCGGGTTATTCATCTTTTTATAATAGTGTCTTAACTATTCAACAAGCATGTAGATTTAGGGAAAGTAAGCACTAGATCTTAAACTTTTTGTACTTCTTCTCAGGAATTATTAAAAGTATCTTCTAGCATGAAATATTTTATAACCCTAATTTTAGAGGGAAATGAAATTTAAGGCTTGAATCTTAATATCTCCTAGTCTAAACCCTGGAGAAGTGACATAGCTGGGTAGTTAAGAGTTCATGCTTTGGGGGTAAAGAGATCCTATAAATCCCAGACCTACTATCTAACTGACCTTAAACAAGTACTTCATCTCTCCAAATCTCAGTTTCTTCAACTGTAAATGAGATTGTTATCCTCTTTTACTAAAGTCGTAAGGATAAATAAAAATCAAGCTCACAGTAAGCATTTATATTAACTATTATACATAGAAAGACAATGATATTTTCTTTAGTTCTGAGTCTTTGGAATATTTTAAATCAACTAGTGGTTGAAGCATATGAAAATAGAAGAACTGGCTGGGCACAGTGGCTCAAGCCTGTAATCCCAGCACTTTGGGAGGCCAAGGTGGGCAGACTGCCGGAACTGAGACCAGCCTGGGAAACATGGTGACGCCTGTCTCTATAAAAAAAAAATTAGCCGAGTGTGGTGGTGCACACCTGTAGTCCCAGCTACTCTGGGGGCTGAGGTGGGAAGATTGCTTGAGCCCAGGAGGTTGAGGCTGTAGTGAGCTGAGATGGTGCCACTCACTGCACTCCAGTGTGGGTGACAGAGCGAGACCCTATCTCTAAAAAAAAAAAGAAAAAGAAAACTTAATTACCTCAATCCACCGAATATTTAATATTAATATTAATATTCACAAATGGAGTGTCACATGGTTCATCCACATTAAAGCTTTCACTCTGGTATCTACCGAATCCCCTATCTATTGGTTAAATTATAATGTTTACTCTTTATTCCTTTATAGAACATGCATCCCTAGAGGTCCTTAAAATAACTATATATACTGGTATAAAAGTCTCAGTACACTCCAGAAGTGTTTTTTTTTTTTTTAGGGGAAGTGATGAGAAGCATGTTCTAAGGGACTGTCCCAAGGAATGTTTCTTCATTTTTCTTCTGAAGGTTTTATTTGAATCAGCATTCATTAATAACTTTTCACTAAACCGAAGCTAGTATGTAACAGGCAATATCCTAGTAATTAAGACACACAAATGCCTCCTCCTTTTTTTATAAAAGAGCTCCTAGTCTTTTTTTTTTTTTTTTTTTTTTAAGGGTTTAAAAAAAAAAAAAAACCTGCATGGGCAGGCACGGTGGCTCTTGCCTGTAATCCCAGCACTTTGGGAGGCCAAGGCAGGCGGATCACAAGGTCAGAAGATAGAGACCATCTTGGCCAACATGGTGAAACCCCATCTCGACTAAAATACAAAAAATTAGCCAGGCGTGGTGGTGCGTGCCTGTAAATCCCAGTTACTTGGGAGGCTGAGGCAGGGGAGTCGCTTGAACCTGGGAGGCGGAGGTTGGAGTGAGCTGAGATGGCGCCACTGCACTCCAGTCTGGCGACAAACACTCCGCCTCCGTCTCAAAAAAAAAAAAAAAACAAAAACAACTACAACAACTCTGCATATGGCATCAGAGTTCCTAACATCGGCATTTCTCATCCTAATGCTTCCCCATTTCTCCTAAGTCTTAATATCCCATTTTTAAATAATGCACAATACTAAAACACAAAACAAATATTATACAATTTTTCAATAAATTGAGCCGATTAAGTCCTACAAAAAGATTCTTTTAAAATGCTGACATTTCCAAAGTTTTAAGCCTGCATTCATTCCTGTCCCTTCTCTGTATTAATGGACTACATAATCATCTACATAGACCTGAAATTTTATACCTATAAGCAACCTTTTGTAATTAGTCATGTCCACGCCTCTCAGAAGTGAAAATGTAATCTCAAATTAAGTAGCTTGCACAAGATCTTACAGTTCATAACAAAGAATCCACATGATTAGAACCCAGATCTTGTGATTAGGTCAAATTCTCTTTGGATTCTACCATGAGGAGAATAAAATTTGCTCTTCATGTTGGAGCACTGTTTTCTTCTCTTGTCCTTAGTACAGGCAGAGTGCTTTGCAAATGTTGGTCATTTCATAATGTTAATTAACCTTGCCCTCAAGATCCTTCTAGTGCTAGGTATTTTAAAATATGTAGCCACAATTCTTGGTATTTAAGCCAAAATAAATAAACTTCTAATGAGAACAAAGCATCATTTTTAAAAAAAGAACAAATTAAAATAAATGCCTATGCTAAAAATATGCAGGAAAAATTTCAAAATTCTTGACTCCAAACTCTAATTATTAAATGTCTGTTTAAACTGAACATATAAAGTGCTTTAGTTCCAAAGACCTATTAACCAGATGGCTATAGCACATTATAAAAATGTTTTTTAGAAGGCAGTTAATAAAAATATCTTAATGATGTCAAATTACTGGAAATCACATACTGGTCCTAAACATATCCTACCTAGCATTCACCAACTATTAGGGATATACCAATATTACACTAATCCTCCAGGCAATGTTTTGATTCAGTACAACCAAAATTCATAATCTTTATCAAATTCAGCAGTGACTGTCATTTAGTATCAGAGCATTATTATTCTTTCATTTAACTTTGTTTAAAAAAAAAAAACCTTGATATGTATATGTTATCTTTCTTTCACAGGAAATTTAAGAAAGCAAGCTTTAGGCTGGGCGTGGTGGCTCACGCCTGTAATCCGAGCACTTAGGGAGGCCGAGGCGGGTGGATCACAAGGTCAGGAGATCAAGACCATTCTGGCTAACACGGTGAAGTCCCATCTCTGCTAAAAATACAAAAAATTAGCCCGGTGTGGTGGACACCTGTAGTCCCAGCTACTCGGGAGGCTGAGGCAGAAGAATGGCGTGAACCCGGGAGGCGGAGCTTGCAGTGAGCGGAGATCATGCCACTGCACTCCAGCGTGGGCAACAGAGCGAGACTCCGTCTCAAAAATAATCACATGTATGGTACACCACATAATTTATTTAGCCTTTCTAAACTTATACCCATACAGAAGTCTGACTAGCTGAACAAAATTGTATTATTACAAAGTGCTATCTTCAGACTGAAATTGACCACAATCAGAATAAAATGTACTACCTTTACAGATGAGCCAAACTGACAGCAATGGGGAGGAAATCACACGACACACCTTATCCATTACTTGAATTGGAAGCAAGCAAAGCCCCAAAAATCAAAAGGCATTCCAATCTGTTAAACAACACAAAACTTTTATTTCCCCCAAGATTCTTAATTTTGGCGCTAGAACTACACAAATCTAAAATACACAAAACAAACTTATGTCACCTCAAAAAAGTTACAATACTAAAATTTTTACCATTAGCAAACTGATTTTTAAGCTTTAAATACAACACTTAAAAGCTGCCTAAGTAGAAATATTTTTTTAAGTAATAGATGGTTTTGTGGTCATTGACTATTTTAATAAGCCAGTACATCAATTTAATCAGAAACACAATTACTACTTTTTCACGGCTCTCTCCTTTCACAAACCCTAAACGTTCTTCCCAGTCCACACGGTTTGGACACATTTTCAGGTGTTAACACATATTGTTCATACGAAACAAGCAAACGAGCTCTTTAGTCACAATTTTAGTTGACGACTATTTGTTCTTTCCTTTAAAATGCACCCAAATTACAACCACTAAAGCATTAGAGAACAAAACAGGTATAAGGAAATAAGCAACCTTTTTTTTTTTTTTTTTAAGATTGAGAACTTATTTGTGAAGAGATGGGAGGCGGGAAAGAATGCAACAATCACCGTAGCGTGCAAGTAAAAAAAACAAAAAACAAAGATAACCTGTAAAAATATAACAAATCTTGACTACGCATATTACAACAATTTGGAACCAACAGTACAGATCTCCTGAACAGAACTGCTGTAATAAAGCTTCATATTCACAAGCTCCGTATTAAACACCTCTTCCTTTTGAAGAAGATCCGTCTGCTATGATCAAGATCCAGCAATCCATCCCTTTGGCAGTGATTTTCGATATGAGGACATGAGACTGAAACCCCGAGTTCCTAAGCGGGTTTTACCTGACAAGGGGAACTGACAGTGATGCTGGCGGGAAAACCCTACGAGCGAAGTTTCCTCCATCCTGGCTCCCCTCCCCCTTCTTCCCACCTTCACGAAAAGAAATAATCCAAAAAAAGAAGTATATATCAGCCAAGAGCGCAAAAGTTCACCATTCCACCCGAATGCAGCAAGGCCCACGCGCACCTGCGGGCAGAGAGGAGGCCGCCGGGTCCCCGAGTGGGCAGCAGCTTGGGCCCCAGCGAGCAGGGCGGCCTAGCGACGCAGGATGGCAAGAGAGTAGGCCCGGCGCCCGGTCTCCCGGCCTAGAGCAACTCCCTTCTCCACAATGGTGGGTGGTTTCGCCCCTTCGCGCTACCTGAGACGCGAGAATCGCCTCCCAGTGGGGCAGGGAAGGATGTGGGGGCACTTAGAGACGCAAACGGGGCCTAGAGACTGCGGCGGACAACTGCCTAGGATAAAGAATGGGGGGATGGGGTTGCAAGAGGGGAGAGGAAAGGGGCTCGGGAGGGATCGGGAGGCCAGCGGACCAGTGCGCTGGAGACCTCGGGGTAGCGAAGCTACCGGCTACGGCCGAAGGGGTGGGGCAAGGCCTGCGTGACGGCCAGGGCCGCGGCAGCGAGAACCCCGAGGTGGGGTGAGGGTCGGATCTCGGCCTCACCTAAAGTCCTTGTCGCTGGATGTCATTTTTTCCAGCAAATTGGAAATGTGGTACGAGGCGCTCGCCATGTTGACGGCCTCGATCCCGCCCGCTGGCGCTGCTGGAGCTGCTGCCCGCTGCCGCCGCCGCCACTGGAGCTCCTCCTCTCGCTCGCGGCGGCTCCCGCTTCCAGGGTCGCAGCGCGACGCCGACGCTGACTAGGGAGGCGCCTCGACGGGCTGCCCCCTCCCCGGCGAGGCGTGGGCCTGTCCCGTGGTAAGCCGAGGCTACAGGGCCAGCCTAACGACGGCGCTGTTCGCTGGAGAACGAGCTCATGGGCGGCGGGACGGGAAGCCAGACACTTCCACTCAGGGCCGTCTCGCTCCCACTCGCTCCGCACTCGCTCCCTAGGGCAAAAGGCCAAAGCCCGCCTCCTTCGCTCCGGGGGCGGGGTCGGCAGACGCGGGACGCTACGGAAAACTAAGGTCAGAGTTCACGGAGGCCTCCCCGCGCACGCTATGAAGACGAGAGTTAAAAGACAATTCGGTTGGCTGAAGGCTATGTCAGTTTTCGCGTGACCCGCCTTTTAGAGGCATGACAACGACAAAAAAGGGGCTGTTCTCGCGAGACTTTAAAGCAACGGTTAAAAGGACAGGAGACGAGTGGAGCAAGTGGGCCGTAATCTGAAAATAATTTGATTATTTAATGACATTAAGAGAAAAAGATTACGAGCTTTGAGAAAGAGAAAGCCTAGGAGTAACGACAATTAAGGAGTTAGCTTGCGGAACCAACATAAGAATTATAACAGGGAGCTTTCGTTTGGGATCAGACGCGTGGCCTGCATTGCCTTAACCACCATGGGGTAATGTTGCCACGTGAAAACCACAAATCCCAGAATTCAGTCGGGTGATACACTGGCTAATAATGTGATTGGCTGCGGGAACTTGTAGCTTACTCATTGGCCCCCCCGGAAGGACTGGATGCTGGGATATGTAGTCTGAAGGGGAGCAGTGCTAGATAAAAACCTTTGAATCGCCGCGCACGCCGTTTCTGCCGCGGATTCTTATTTTGTCCAATACGGGATTTTTCTGTTATGCGGTATTTGTAGAGCAAGCTGCTGCAGTTTGGCCAGGCGCATTGCGGGTCAGTTGGTGTTCTTGCCAGAGGCCTAGCAGCGACTTCCTAGCGCTACTCCTTGCACCTCCCAAGGCAGCTGAGCCTCCCCACTTCTCTGGCCAGACAACACTCCTTCCGTGCATCGTAGAGCCACCTCTCTGACGCCAACAGGACCTTAGTAAGACTAATGGGTATGCGACAGATGACTGTAGTCAGGCCCTACTGTTTTCAAAATAGCTAAAAGACTATCTCTGTAGTTAGCTTTTGTAGCCTTGATAGACCTGCAGCTGTGTATTGTTCCGTCAGACAGACAAATCCGTGGAGTTATCGAAGTATTTACTATCCAAGTTTTTCATCTGCTTAATATTTGGGATTTTAAACACAAATTTTGCCAGGTAGGGGTCAACATCCCTGAAAGTGTTAGGGGTGGAGCCAGCTGACAGGCCTTTCTAAAAGAACAGAGAGCCTGGTGAAGAGATGAAAAATCAATCTCACTTGATACTCCTGTTAAAAACAACAACAAACCTTGAAATAGCTCTCTACTAGCACATACCTCAAATCTGATCAAATCTACCTGACCTTTACCATTGTTTTCTATATTCATCAACTATTACTGAGTACTTAAAAGTCAGGCAATAGCAGTTAATGAAACAGATGAAACTTGATTTAGCCTTATAATGTGTGTCTAAATTTCACACATACCTCTGATCTGCTCTCATGTGTCCTTTTACTTAAATGTATGTAATACAAAGGCCGGGTGTGGTGGCTCATGCCTGTAACCCCACCATTTTGGGAGGCCGAGGCGGGCAGATCAGGAGGTCAGGAGTTCGAGACCAACCTGGCCAATATGGTGAAACCCCATCTCTACTAAAAATACAAAAATTAGCTGGGCATGGTGGCGCATGCCTGTAGTCCCAGCTACTCAGGAGGCTGAGGCAGAAAAATTGCTTGAACCCAGGAAGCAGAGGTTGCAGTGAGCCGAGATCGTGCCACCGCACTCCAGCCTGGGCAACAGAGTGAGACAACGTCTTTAAAATAATAATAATAATAAATATATATGTAATATATTTTTTCTCCCCAGTAATGCCATATTCTTTATTTTACCCATCTGCCATGATTAATATATCTTTCATCAAGTGATGAAGCACTGTCCTTAGTGCTTCAGCCACAATTAATTGCCTTTTGCTCTGAATGGCCTTTCCACCATATTTAATGTAAAACACACACACATACACACACAAAGAAGCAGGTCTTTTTTTTTGTATGTGTGGACCTCAAGGCCTCAGTCATTTGGTATTATCAATAATACTTTCTTTTAGCCTGTGTCCACTCAGAAAGCAAATCATGGTTTGTCTTTTTCTGTGTGTAAATTCTTTCACTTTTGAATTTCCAGCTGAACTATACTATTTGAAGTCAGATTCCTTAAATATACATCGTGTTTACAGCCACTTACTTGGTGTCATAGGCAATTCATGTTCATCTTTCTCAGCTTCAGTTTCTTCATGGGTAAATGATGATCAGGATATTACCTCAGGGTTGTTTTAAGAGTTAAATAACTCCTAACCTCAGGTGATCCACCCGCCTCGGCTTCACAAAGTGCTGGGATTACAGGCATGAGCCACCACGCCCAGCCCAGCCAAATGTGGTGAAACTGTCTCTACTAAAAATACAAAAATTAGGTGGGCATGGTGGCAGGCACCTGTAATCCCAGCTACTTGGGAGGCTAAGGCAAGGAGCATCTCTTGAACCCGGGAGGCCGAGGTTGCAGTAAGCCAAGATTGTGCCATTGCACTCCAGCCTGGGCAGCAAGAGCGAAACTCTGTCTCAAAAAAAAAAAAAAAGAGTTAAATAAAATATCCTATATAAGGAGCCTAGCACATTTCCTAGAACGTAATAATATTTATAACTAATATGTCTTACATACTTAACGAAGGTCCAGAAAAGCATAAACATTAGCTATCGTCACATTATTTTAATCTTTTATTTGTCCCTATTCCCAAGTCATTCTACACAACCACTTCAGAGCTGTCCAAAACATTGTTTTTACAGTACTGCTTACTTACTGAAAACATTCAGTGACTGACTATTACAGAATAAAGTCCAAATGTTTTGGTAGTTGGTGGCCTTCATTTGTCCCTAAGCTTTTCTTTCTGACCTTTCTGTCACTGTTCTAATGTAGAAATTGCTTCTACTAAAGTTTTGAGTCCTTCAAAGACAGAAGGTCTTGTGTATAATAATAATTGTTATAATTATGAGCATTTTTAAAATTTATTTAGTTTTTTGAGACAGAGTCTTGCTCTGTAGCCCAGGCTGGAGTGCAATGGCGCAATCTCGGCTCACTGCAATCTCTGCTTCCTGGGTTCAAGCGATTCTCCCTGCCACAGCCTCGAGAGTAGCTGGGTTTTCAGGCATGCGCCAGCACACCCGGCTAATTTTTGTATGTTTGGTAGAGACAGGGATTCGCTATGTTGTCCAGGCTGGTCATGAACTCCTGACCTCAGTGATCCACCCACCTCAGCCTCCCAAAGTTCTGGGATTACAGGCGTGAGCCACTGCGCCGGCCTTTATGAGCATTTTTTTTTTTTTCTTCCTTGAGAGGGAGTCTCACTCTGTTGCCCAGGCTGGAGTTCAGCGGCACAATCTCCGCTCACTGCAACCTCTGCCTCCCATCTTCAAGTAATTCTCATGCCTCAGCCTCCCAAGTAGCTGGGATTGCAGGTGCCTGCCACCACACCTGGCTAATTTTTTTTATTTCTAATAGAGACGGCAGGATTTCACCATGTTGGCCAGGCTAGTCTTGAATTCCTGACCTCAGGTGATCTGCCCACCTCAGCCTTCCAAAGTGCTGGGATTACAGGAGTGAGCCACCATGCCCTGCCGAGCACTTATTTATGAGTCAGGCATTGTATTAACTCAATCCACAGAACAGCCCTATGAGATTGGTGTTTTTCACATTTTAAGTATGAGAGGCACAAAGAGGGTAAGTAACTGGATAAAGGTCACTCCTACTAGAGACTAGGAATGTGAAATAAAAGCAAATGGAATTAAAACCCTCTAAATTTTCACTAAAGCAATTCTGATATGGCGTGAAATAAAGAAAACATCAAAATTCTTAGGGGAAAAAAAACACCCTCCAGGGCTTTATATGGCTTTCCATTCTTCCACCCTATTATTACAAGGAAGCTCTGCTGTAGGATTTCCCAAGTTGTGAACCCTAGGAACACTAGTTCCATTGATAGTAGAAGCAAATACTCTTTGGGTCTTGGGTTATGTGTTGGCTGGGGAAGGGGGGTGTTGTTGCTGAGGAGGGTTGTGGTTAAGAGAAAAAGTGCAGGAAACAGTTTTCTTAATAGTACCATGTCTCCGAACTTGTTTCTTTCTTTCTTTTTTTTTTTGAGACATAGTCTTACTCTGTCACCCAGGCTGGAGTGTGCAGTGGTGCAATCTCAGCTCACTGCAACCTTCACCTCCCAGGTTCAAGTGATTTCCCTGTCTCAGCCTCCTGTGTAGCTGGGGTTACAGGTGCGCCCCCTCACCTGGCTAATTTTTGTATTTTTAGTAGAAAAGGGGTTTCACCATGTTGGCCAGGCCGATCTCAAACTTCTGACCTCAAGTGATCAACCCGCCTCGGCCTCCCAAAGTGCTGGGATTACAGCCACAGCACCTGACCCACAGAACATTTAATATGGCAGCGTGTAAGAGGAATATGTAGTATGCAGCTGCTTGACACATTTGAGCATAGAATTTAAAGTTGTACCTGTATAATCTCAAGAAATGAGAATACCATGACCATGAAACATAATTTGAAAACCACTGTTCTGTAGGTAGTTTTTTCTGAACCTAATGCTGAGTGGATGGATGATGGGGAGGAGAGTCTTGGCAGAAAATAAGTTTGATGTTCATTTTTAAAACAGCCTTCTGCCAAGTACATGTGGCCTGTGCTCAATTTCTACATTTGTTGTAAATGAGTTAAAGGGAATAATAGAGCTATATTTATTCAACTAGTTGGTAATTTCTGAAATAAAATTCTGAGTTGAATGTCAAAGCCGATGCATTTCCGCGGCATGCCTTGCCGGGCTGGGGCGGACACAGCTAAGGGGCCACCTGGGTGGGGAGGGAGGCACAGTCTTGCTTATGGTCCCTCGCCACGCACCGGCCTTTGGCGGCGCCTGGGTTCTGCCAGTCAAGAGTTGGAACACGGCATCTTCTCTTCCTTGAATCCTTCCTTCTGCAGAAGGGAGCTCAGTAGAACTTTGTTGTTTTGCCTTTTACTCTGGGCTGAAAGAAGCAGATGATAAAGAGAAAATAGTGAATATCAAAGGAAATGTAATTCCTCCCATGCTGGTTGTCTCAACTGTGATTGTTGTGGTTTGGAAATCAACACCCAAGAAGGCTCTCTCTTGTGGATGTATCACTTAAAACACCCAGAAGTTGTTGACAGCGGCGGTCGGAAGGGCCGGTGGTTTCCAAGCTGCTCCAACAATGGGACCCACAATCCTCAAGCAGGGGAAGAAGAAGACATAGACGAAGAAAAAGAGAAAGAACAAAGAAAAGAAGATGACAAAAAAAGAGCTTCAGCTATGGGACTGGTTTAATCCATACAATCGCCCAGAGGTGCTGACCGTGACCAGTTGGAATGCGCCGGTTATGTGGGAAGGCACTTAGAACAGAACCATCCCAGAAAATTCTTATGCCAAACAGAAAATTACTGTGGGTTTGACGGTTTTTGCTGTCGGAAGATATGTGGAGTATTACTTGAAGGAGTTCATAACATCTGCTGATGGGTACTTTATGGTCAGCCACAAAGTCATATTTTACATCATGGCCGATAATATCTCCAGGATGCTGTTGATAGAGCTGGGTCTTCTGTGTTTCTTCAGAGTGTTTGAGATCAAGCCTGAGAAGAGGTAGCAAGTCATCAACATGATGGGCATGAAGACCATCAGGGAGTACATGTTGGGCCACATCCAACAGGAAGTTGACTTCCTTTTCTGCATGGATGTGGACCAGGTGTTCGAAGACAATTTTGGGGTGGAGACCCTGGGCCAGTCGGTGGCTCAGCTACAGGCCTGGTGGCAGGGGAAACATCCTGAGGAGAATACTTATGAGAGACGGAAGGAGTCGGTGGCATACATTCCATTCGGCCAGGGGGATTTTTATTATCACGCAGCCATTTTTGGTGGAACACCCATTCAAGTTCTCAACATCACCCAGGAGTGCTTTAAGGGAATCCTCCAGGACAAATGACATTGAAGCAGAGTGGCATGATGAAAGCCACCTAAACAAGTATTTTTTCCTCAACGTACCCTCTAAGATCTTATCCCCAGAATGCTGCTGGGATTATCATATAGGCCATCATGCAGATATTAAAATTGTCAAGCTATCTTGGCAGCAAAAAGAGTATACGTTGGTTAGAAATGATGACTGACTTCAAATTGTGCCAACAGTTTTTTGAATTTGAGAGAATTATTATTCTGGCTACTTCCTCAGAAAACAACTTTAAGAAAATATTAATGAAACACCAACATCGCAATCACATACTATTTCTCCTTGTAACTTTGAGCCTTGTAATATGAGAGGATGAATATATGGTAATCAGATGTAAATTCCCAGTGATTTCTTATGTATTCTGAATTTGGGGGAAATACTATCAGCTAAACCAGAAAGAACTTGTCATAGGCAAAGACAAAGCCAGAAACAGGCCAGGCGTGGTGGGTCATGCCTGTAATCCTAGTACTTTGGGAGGCCAAGGCGGGTGGATCACCTGAGGTCAGGAGTTCGAGATCAGCTTGGCCAACATGGTGAAACCCCATCTCTACTTAAAAATATAAAAAATTAGCCAGGCATGGTGGCGCCCACCTGTAATCCCAGCTACTCAGGAGGCTGAGGCAGGAGAATCACTTAAACCTGGGAGGCAGAGGTTGTAGTGAGCCAGATTGCACCATTGCACTCCAGCCTGGGCAACAAAAGCGAAATTCCATCTAAAAGCAAAAAACCCACAAGCACTCTACATGTGTCAGATAACATCCTGGAGAAAATAGGGTGGTAAGGGAAGTGTTGGCAGCGAGATATGTTGTAGGGGGTTATTCCCTTGATTTCAATGTTTTCCTGTTTCTGATGGATCTAAAGAATATGGAGTTGATTTGCAGCCGGAGAACTTTCAGTAAGGACACCGTTTACCTTGGCAATCCTCAAAAGACTTCAAGAACAGATTGTTTCAGGCCATCTGTAGTCCATTCTTTTCTCATCAGGATGTCATTTGGTTTCTGTGTGAAAGTTTGGTGGAGATTCTCAGTAGATATTATGATGGTGCATGGTCAGAGTCCCAGGGAACCTGAATGAACCAAGGTGCTCAGTGTGAAGTGAAAACAAAGCCTCAACATGAGTGCCATGAAATAGCAAAGAGAGAGTGCAAGAGAGGGGCTGATCACTGTGGGGTCAGTGCCACCTTGCAGGAACACATGCCATGAGGTTGGTGCTTAAATACATCATGGATCCAGGCACTGAATGGGAGGCAGTGTGGGTGATTTCCAGCCTGGTAGACCCCATGACTGACAAACAGCAGGGACTTGAATGGAAGATGCTTCTTGTTTTGCCCAAGTTGTATTCAGTCTACCAGACTCTGCAACTTGTGTCTTCAGATCCTTGGTGAAGAGATATAGATGCCGTCAGAGAAGGCAAATGCCTGCAGTGGATTGAAGAGGTTTTCAAGGACTTCCATTTCCAGAATGTGGGCTTCATCAGAGGACAATGGATCATCAGCTAGTCTCACCACTTAGCTAGTCTGGACCTCAGGGTTCCTGTGCCCCTCATACCCCAACTTGGAGGGCTGACATCAAAGAGTAACCACTCATTTTCCATCTGCACTATGGAAGTGTAACAACTGGACGTGTAACTGGCAAAAGAGTTCGGCAATTTGTTTATAGAAAGGAGTCAAAATAATAATGAGAAGTGACAGAAAGAGAGCAAGACTTTACTACTCGTATTAGCAAGGGGAAGAATGGGTGAAATTTTTTAAAATTTCCGCTCTTCCTTTTGTGGAGGGAATATAGAGCTTTTTAGGAAGAGAGGGGTTTGGAATGTAGGAGAGGAAGAGGGTGTGAGGAGGCATGGTTTGTTTTAATGGCTTTATTGTTAATTGTTGTTTGATTTGGTGAAGGCCCTGGTATCATTTTGGGCTTAATTGGGTTACATATTAATTGCAGTCAATTTTGTGGTCAATTTTTTTTTTCTTGGACATGGGGTCTCACTCTGTCTCCCAGGCTGGAGTGCAGTGGTGTGATCTTGGCTCAATGCAGCCTCGACCTCCCAGGCTCGGGTGATCCTCTCCTACCTCAGCCTCCCTAGTGGCTGGGACCATAGGCATGCACCACCCAGCACAGCTAACTTTTTGTATTTTTTTTGGTAGAGTCGGGGCTTCACCATGTTGCCCAGACTGGTCTCAAATTCCTGGCTCAGGCAGTCCTCCCACCACGGCCTCACAAAGTGCTGGGATTACAGGTGTGAGCCTTTGCATCTGGCCTGTAGTCAGTTTTTAGCTGGGAGTGAGTTTTGGCTTTGACTGGGGAGAGAATTTTGGAGGTGTCTGGTTTGTGTTATGATTTGGCCTTTGACATTTTGATGGAAATATATGACTAGATATGTGACTATGGCATGTACTTAACAAGGATGTAAGTAAATAAATATGCATAAGGCATGGGAGTATAGTATGGGAAAGAAGGGGAGTGGCGCTTTACAGTACATTTTGAGGCTGTATTTTAAGGCGAAAGGAAGCAGATATATAGTTTGTCTCAAGTTATATTTTGAGATTGGGAGAAGGGAGGAAAGAACATTTTGAGGTTGTAAAACACATTTGTGGTTTATTTTCAAGTTATATTTTGAGACTGGGGAGAAAGTTGGAAAGGAAAAAAGTTTTAAAATGCAATTTAAAGTTAAGCTGTTTGGTTGTAATTTTTATTGTCAAATTTTATTTTATTTGTATGGAAAATGGGTGCTATAATTGTTATGGCTATTTTTTTGTTGTTGTTGAGAAGGGGCATAGTTTGGGGGTATTAAAATGGAATTGATTTATTTGGATTTGGAAATATTTATGAGTATTTGGGCCTATAGACAATATTGATTGGACTGATACAGTTTGAGGTTTAGAAAGTTTTGGGGAAAGTCTGTCTTATAGTTTTACATAGAGGGTATAATAGTAGTAAGTTTTATAACACAGGGATATGTCTACCCCTATTGGCCAGGCCAATGTTATAAGTAGTTTTTGTCACTAAGATGGTCCTGACCTGTATTAGAATGTCCCCTATTGATTTAGTGACAATGTAGTGTCGCACGTAGATGTAATTTTTTGGTGTATATTTTGTAGGGCTATTTGAGGCATTTTTGAATTTTTAATTATGTACGGTTTTTATTGTTAATTGTAATTGGATGTGATGACAGGTTGGCTAATATACATATTTAATAGGCTATAAATAGGGATATGGATATTTATGAAGGTGGCTTTAAGTCTTGTTTAGTTTTTGAGGGTGGATTAGTTCAGTTAGTTGTTTTATTTAGAAGGTAGTATTGAACATGGGCTAGGCCTTTTTATGTGATGAAGGCAGAAAAAAGTTTAATAAGAGGCATTTTTATGGAAATAGAAAAGCAAAGATTAATGTTGGAAACTGTTTAGATGTTAAAGTACTTTTAGTTATAGAGGTGGAAGGCAGTAGCAATTTGACTTTTTCTTTGTCCATGTTTTAAGGAATAAGCTTAAGTTTGTAAGGCCTCAGGAAAGAGGTAGTAGTAATTTTATTGAGTTTAAGTTAGAAAAATGAAAGAAAAAAATTGAAAGTATTAGTTTGGAAATTTGTAGTCTAGAAAGAATTTAGGATTTAGCTAAAATTATAAAAAATAATAAAAACTCAGAAACAGTGGATAAGACTAGAATTTAATTACAGGTGTACTATAGTTGGGTTTTTTTGAAACTTTTTTTTTTTTTTTTTTGAGACGGAGTGTCACTTTGTCGCCCAGGCTGGAGTGCAGTAGCAGGATCTCGGCTCACTGCAAGCTCCGCCTCCCAGGTTCACACCATTCTCCTGCCTCAGCCTCCCGAGTAGCTGGGACTACAGGCGCCTGCCACCACGCCTGGCTAGTTTTTTGTATTTTTAGTAGAGATGGGGTTTCACCGTGTTAGCCAGGATGGTCTCGATCTCCTGACCTCGTGATCTGCCCACCTCGGCCTCCCAAAGTGCTGGGATTACAGGCGTGAGCCACTGCGCCCGGCCGAAACTTTTTTTAAATTTTTGTTTTTATTAAAGACAAATTATGATAGGACAAATTTATAGGCAAAATAAGTTTTAGTTTTATTATATTTGGCTTGATTATTTGTATAAAGTCAGTAAGAATAATTATTTGTCACATAGGCTTTTAAAAAAATTGGCTTTGTTGGAACTTTGTTATAGGGAATTTTAGATTAGATCTTTTGAAGTTTTGATCCAGTCATGGGTTTATTTGTGTCTTTAAATATTTGTATTAATTGGGCAAATTTTTTATTTTGAGGTCTCAAGAAAACTTGGCGCTATAGTGCCTGTTAGAAAGTGACACTTTTTATTTGTTATAGGTTAAGAATTTTGTATAGAGACTGTATAGACAAAGTATGAGGTTAGTTTTGTAAGGGGCTTTTATTGGCTTTATAGGTTAATTTTGGTATTTTAAAGTAGTTTGTAAGTATGTTTTTTAAATTAAAATTTTGGTAAAATAGTGTTTTTAATTGTGTTATAAAAGAAAATAGATTTTTTTTGAATTTATATAAATAATAATATTGTTATAAATTAAGTATATTTATAAATAGTTTGTAAATTTTGGAGAGATTAGAGAAAAATATGTCTTAAATTTTCCTTGTAGGAGTGTATTTTATCTGACTATTGAAAGTTGTCAATAGTTAAAAAGAAAACGTTTTTTGGATTTTGTGAAACAAAAGAATTAACAGTGTTTTATTTTATTTTATTTTATTTTGTTTTATTTTATTTTATTTATTTATTTTTTTTTTGAGACAGAGTCTCGCTTTGTCGCCCAGGCTAGAGTGCAATGGCCGGATCTCAGCTCACTGCAAAATAAAAAGTTATACAAAGTTTTTTGATTAGTATAGTTTATGTAATTAATTTCTGTTTTGTTTGATATGTTTGAACACAGTAGGTTTTATGGGAGTCGTGATATTTTTTTATTTTACTGGCATAATTTTTAAAGTTATTAGATATTTGTATTTAAGAATATTTATTAGAGTTTTATAGTTGATTATAAAATTGTTTTGAAAATAATTAAAGTAAAAGAATTATGGATGACAAAAGTTTTAAAATAATCATGGTTAAAGTTTGGGTTTTTTTTGTGGCATATAATAAGTTCATATAATTATTATTGATATATATTGAAACAGAATTATAGGAATTTTATATAGTTTTGGAATATATATTGACAATATATTTATATAACTATAGCTTAAAGAAGAAAGTCAAACACTATTTTATCCTTGACAATTTTTTGTGTATAATTTTAATACATTAAATGTCAAATTTATGGCCGGGCGCGGTGGCTCAAGCCTGTAATCCCAGCACTTTGGGAGGCCGAGACGGGTGGATCATGAGGTCAGGAGATCGAGACCATCCTGGTAACACGGTGAAACCCCGTCTCTACTAAAAAATACAAAAAAACTAGCCGGGTGAGTTGGCGGGCGCCTGTAGTCCCAGCTACTCGGGAGGCTGAGGCAGGAGAATGGCGTGAACCCGGGAGGCGGAGCTTGCAGTGAGCTGAGATCTGGCCACTGCACTCCAGCCCGGGTGACAGAGCGAGACTCCGTCTCAAAAAAAAAAAAAAAAAAAAAAAATGTCAAATTTATTTTCTTGGACTTTAAGGGACTTAATATTTAAAGAGTTAATTAGATTAGAAGAAGGCGTAAGGCCAGGCATGATGGCTTACCCCTGTAATCTCAGCACTTTGGGAGGCTGAGGTGGGAAGATTGCTTGAGCCCAGGAATTTAAGACCAGCCTGGGCAACATGGGGAAACCTCGTCTCTATAAAAAAAAAAAAAAAAAAAAAATTAGCCTAGTGTAGTTGTGCACATCTGTAGTCCCAGCTACCTGGGAGGCTGAGGTGGGAGGATCGCTTAAGCCTGGTACATGGAGGTTGTAGTGAGCCATAATTGTGTCACTGGACTCCAGCCTGGGCGACAGAGTGAGACACTGTCTCAAAAAAAAAAGAAAAAAGAAAAAAGGCTTAATTTAAAATTTGACTTTGAAAAGTTTGTCAAGTATTCAAGGCTTAATACTTGGTATTATAAAATAAATAAAATTTTAGGTTATTGTAAGTTATTTAGTTCAAGTGATAAATAAAAAAAATTTAAGGCAAAAATCTCTACTCATTGATAGAGGGAGACTGTTTTTTAAATAGGATCCGATAAAAACAGTATGAGGCCAGCACGTCTCTTTTTTTTCTTCTTTATTTGTTGCTTATTTAAAGGGCAAATAAAAATATTTTATTGTTTTTAATATTATATGAAAGTGTTGTTTAAAAGAGAAAGGTACATTTTACTTTTGTGTTAGTATTTTATTAATGTTAAACCCAATTTTTAATAAAACTTTCTATTTATTTAATTATAGTGACTATAAGGTAAATTTTAAATGAACTTTTTATAACTATAATTTTTTGTTAAAAAGTAGATTAATTTTTTGAGAAAACCCTGTTATTTAGACACATGGTCCTTGGATTAGTATATTTTTATTAGTATATTTTTATTTTAATGTTTAACCTATGGAGAAACTAAATAATTTCCTTTAAATTTTAGTCAACTTGTTTATGCTTATAGAACTTTCAAAATAAGATGAACTCTTTACAGATTTTTTATATTTGTTTAAATTTTTAATTTTGTTTTGTTAAGGTAATTTTTAAAACTCTTTGAATTAGACAAAATTATATTTTTTAACAAAAATCTTTTTTTTCTTTTTTTTTTCTTTTTGAGACGGAGTTTTGCTCTTGCTGCCCAGGCTGGAATGCAATGGCATGATCTTGGCTCACTGCAATCTTCGGCTCCCAGGTTCGAGTGATTCTCCTGCCTCAGCCTCCTGAGTAGCTGGGATTACAGGCATCTACCACCACGCCCGGCTAATTTTGTATTTTTAGTAGAAACAGGGTTTCTCCATGTTGGTCAGGCTGGTCTTGAACTCCCAACCTTAGGTGATTCACCCGCCTCAGCCTCCCAAAGTGCTGGGATTACAGGTGTGAACCACCACGCCTGGCCCAAAAATCGTATTTTTATACCATTTATAACTTTTTACTAAAAGCAGATTTTATTTTTTTTAATATATTTTTTGTATATTTTGTATGTAACTGTTTTTTAGTAGTTTTAGCTTTTTTTTTTGAGACAGAGTCTTACTCTGTCGCCCAGACTGGAGTGCAGTGGCACCATCTCTGTTCACTGCAAACTTTGCCTCCCAGGTTCAAGCGATTCCCCTGCCTCAGCCTCCTGAGTAGCTGGGATTACAGGCATGTGCCACCATGCCTGGCTAATTTTTGTATTTTTAGTAGAGACGGGGTTTCACCATGTTGATCAGGCTGGTCTCAAGCTCCAGACCTCGCGATCTGCCCACCTCGGCCTCCCAAAGTACTGGCATTATAGGTGTGAGCCAACGTGCCCAGCCAACTTTTAGCATTTTATAACCATTCTACAATTTTGGAATATGTTTTTCATGTAATAATTTTTTTAATTGGAAATAGCACAGACATTTAATAAGCATCTATGATGATTTTAAGATTTTTAATTATATACAAAGTTTACTTATAAGCATTTATCTCATATATACTCAATTTTTTGTTTTAATTGTTTATTTAGATTACTTTTGAAAACATGTAGGGGTGGTCATGATTTAAAGTTATTTTTTTCTTAACTGTTTTAAAGTTTATGAACATAAGGTGTTTAATTAAGAATTTAGAAGTTAAACACATGGACGTTTTGTTGATAATTTAGAAGATTTAGTTGTTGTTACTAAATAATATTGTGTTTTATTTATTAAAATATAAGCAAAAATATTTTGGTTTTGGGTAGATTTATGCTTTTATAATTTTTATGCCAAATTTTGATGCCTAATAATATTTGGCAGAGATGAATATGAAACCATTTAATCAATAAACTCAAACAAAAATGTACATTAATAGATTTTTAAACATTTAAAATGTTATTAATAATTTTTAAGACTGGCTTATTTATCAAAGATGCATGTGAACTTGAAAAGCATTTGGGCTTAATTTTATTTTTTCGAGACAGGATCTCACTCTGTTACCCAGGCTGCAGTACAATGGTGTGATCATGACTCACTGCAGCCTCAGCCTCCCCAGGCTCAGGTGATCCTCTCACCTCAACCTCCAGAGCAGCTGGGGCTACAGGCATCATCACTATACTCAGCTAGTTTTTATATTTTTTTAAGAGACAGGGTTTCACCCCGTTGCCCAGACTGGTCTCAGACTCCTGGGTTCAAGCAATCTACCTGCCTCAGCCTCCCAAAGTGCTGAGATTACTGGCACAAGCCACTTCACCCAGCTGGGATTAATTTATGAGTATTCATTTACCTACATGTCAATTTGGTAGTATGTTAGACACAAGACAGAACGTAACTATTATTTGTATAATTATGTATCCATAGCTAAACATGTGCACATACATACACAAAGATTCAATAGCTTTTACCTTGGAGCTCTAGTCATGAGACAGCACCACCAACTCAACTGACATATAAAAGATAGCTGACTCTTGTTATTTTTTTTGATAAAATTGGAACCTGTTCACATGGCTAAACTTGCTTTGCCCTGCTAGGTAATCTAAGCAAGTCTGTGAACCAAAACTTGGGGTAAAGTAGTCTTTATGGCAGTTTGGTTTAACAAAACCCTTTAAAAATATATACTTCAAAGGAGTTTTAAAGTTTATATTGTAGTTAGGCCATAAATAATGAGTCTTCTCGCAGTGCTAGTAGTTTAGTAACAGTAGATTTGAAGCAGGCAGGAAAAAGAAAGGAAGATAGAGAGTTTTAGAAGACTCTTTTAACTGTATAGGTTAACTATTTGAGCTTTGAATTTGTTTTTTGTTGTAATTTGTCTATCAGCTTAAAATGTGCAGAGAAATGGGCCATAATATGTAACCACTTGGAGTTTCAAAGAGAACGACAAAATTAGAGGCCAGGATGTTGGAAACTGTTTTTCCCTTTCAAGGCTTGACCCCTAGATTGAACAGAACAAGGGAAAGAGAAAAGAAAGGAATGGAGAGGAAAGAGGTCAAGTTTTACAGGAGGGCTTGTGAGCCTTTCAGCTACTGTAGGTGTGAGGTCATTACTCCCCAAACCTCATTTATCTCCCATCAGGGAGAGCGTTAGCACCCCAGACCTACTTGGTGTGGGACAAATTTCTTCCACCTCCACAAGTCACCAGTCAAGGTGTGCCATTTCCAGACAGAGGGAGTTAAGGGTGCTTTGGGCCCAGAGGAGTAAGGCTGTGGGTAGCTTCCAAGATAATCAGGAGGATGAAGTTGGAAGAAGGGGAAAGAGAGAGAGATCAGGGCCCATACACACACAAATATCACAAAATGGCCCCTCAGGTGCCAGAGTTGGATGTGAGCAAAGCCCTGAGGGTGCCACAAATACAAACAAACACAAATGTATACAAATGGCTTGCTTCCAAACAAATCCCTATAAGGGGCTGGGTAGAGTTCCAAATTTCATGTCTTAATTTTAACTGGTCCTTCTAGATGATTGAGTCGATGTGAGCAAACCCCTGAGTGTGTCACAAATACAAATGCATAAAAATGCCCAAATGGTGATGCCAGCAGCTAAGTCTAAACAGAGCAGAGCCCCAGCAACACTCCAAAAGAGGCAGAAGAACGTTGGGTGCACACCAACTCACTCAGTTCCAAAGTTTGTCAATTTCTTCAAAATGTCACTTTCTTTTTATCAGCGAAGCGTTGAAAGCAGCAGATGCCACGGCAGGAAAAGAAAGGGAGGTTCCCTGAAACAAAGATACCTAGGCAGCTGCTGGGAGTTCCCCTAATGTTCTGGCCACAGGGTCAGCTAGCCACGAGCAGCTGGCACTCATAAGAGGCTCCATACCCTGTCTGACAGGGGATCGGTCTGGCAGGCCCAGGGCCTCCTGGGAACGCACAGTGCTCTCCGTCTTGGCCACCAAAAATTGTATCCGGCAAAAGGGGTCCACAGTTTGTTGTTTGTAAAAAGAAGTCAAAATATTGATGAGGTGTGATACAAAGACAGCAAGACTTTATTATCCATGTTAGCAAGGATAAGAGCAGGTGGGATTCTTTCCAAAAATGTCCACTTTCCCCTGATGGAGGGAGCACAGGAATTTTTTTTTTTTTTTTTAAGAGAGAGGGATTTGGAATGTGGGAGAAGAAGGGGGCTAGGAGTTGCCAGGTGACACAATCTGCTCCAATGGCTTATTTTTAATTATTGTTTTATTTGTTGAAGGGGCCAATGCCATTTTGGGCCCAAATAGGTTATAAATTACTCAATCTTTTGGTCAGTCTCTAGCTGGGAGTGAGTTTCCGCCTTCACTGGAGAGAGATTTCCAAAGGTGTCTGGTCCATATCAGGATTTGGCCCCTGAAGCTTTTAAGGAAATACATGACCAGATATGTGTGTCATGCACTTAAGAAGCATTTAAGTAAATAAATATGCAGAAGGCATGGGAGTATAGTATAGGAAGAGAAAGGGAGTGGAGGTTTACAGTACATTTTGAGGCTGTATTTTAAGGTGAAAGGAAGCACATATGTATTTTGTCTCAAAGTTATATCTTGAGATTGGGGAGAAGGGAGGAAAGAAAATATTTTGAGGGTATAAAACATATGTGTAGTTTATTTTAGAACTGTATCTTGAGACTGGGGAGGAAAGGAAAAAAGGTTTTAAAACCCGGTTTGAAGCTAAGCTGTTTGGTTTGTAGAGACAGGGGTTTCACCATGTTGCCCAGGCTGGTCTCAAACTCCTAAACTCAAGTGATCGACCCGCCTGAGCTTTCCAAAGTGTTGGGATTACAGGTGTGAGCCACCGCATCTGGCCTATTTGTTTCCATTGCCAAGCAATTTATTTGAAGAGCCATTGCACTAGTTTGATGTATAGTACAGTGGGCTTCTTTGATAAAATGAAATTTACATTTTTCGCTACCATTTCACTGTGTCTCCTACTTCAATCCTTGCCAAAAAAAAACCACATCCAGTAAAATAAAACAATAAAACGCACAAAATTCCTGAATTAGTGAGCTTTGAAAGAGAAGAAGTAGACTACACATCAGTTGAGAATCTTGCTTCTCTATTACTCAAGTTGTCTTGGATCCAGTCTGGAGTAGGGAGAATTTAATGGTTTAAGTCCTGAACCAAAGAAGTGATCTAGCCTAAAAGTTTAGAGAAAAGCATTGCTTCTGAGTCAATTTTTTGATTTTTAAAAAATTCACTAAAATTTAAATCTCCAATGGACAAATTCAAGATCTCGTTAGTGGCTATTATGGTTATTCTTTTTGTTTGTTTGTTGGTTTGGTTTGGTTTTGTTTTTTGAGATAGAGTCTTGCTCTGTCACCCAGGCTGGAGGGCAGTGGCGCGATCACAGTTCACTGCAAACTCCGCCTCCTGAGTTCAAGTGATTCTCCCAAGTAGCTGGGATTACGGGCGCACGCACCCATGCCCAGCTGATTTTTTTGTATTTTTAGTAGAGACAGTTTCACCGTGTAGCCCAGGCTGTTCTAGAACTCCTGAGCTCAGGCAATCCACCCGCCTCATCCTCCCCAAGTGCTGGCAGGCCTGAGCTACTGTGTCCAGCGTTAATGGTTATTCTTAAATGGTTTTTAAAAGTAAAATCTCTGCTTTATAATTAAATAAATTATTTTCTCAGTTAAAAAAAAAGGCTGATATGTTAATAGAGAGAAAAGGGCAGTTCTGATTTATGTTTCAGTGTAGACAGCTTCACACTGGAACAGACACAAAATGCTTCCTGTTATATATCATTTATCAACACTGAACTCAATTTAGATACAAAAGGAAGTAAATGCTACATAAGACTAATCTCGAGGAGATTTATTTCCAATTGATGGGAAACAACCAACAGCTAGAGTTGTTCCTGTGATCTCCTCTCTTCTAAACAACTACTAGAAGGTCTTGGTTAATTTTTAGTGGCACTCTAAATCAAATGTAATTGTGATTCTGTGAAAGGATTTTTTTTTTTTTTTTTAGAGTTAGAAATACATTTGCAGCATATTAGAGAAAATAAGAAAGATTATTTATGTCACAGAGGTACTTCCTTTGGAATATCTACTAGTTTTATTCTCACCTTTGACTTTTAAGATAGTATTATATTATCCATCATCTGGCATTTAAAGATAATAACATTTTCTGATACAAATTGATAAGTGCACTGTCCAGGATTTTCAGACAACTAAAAATACAACTTTATAATGTAAAGCTGGTTATCAGTTTTGACAGAAGGATGCAGAAAAAAGTGCTAGAATTCAGCAAATGCTGCAGTTTGCTTTAAATATAGATGTTGTACTGATGATGACTTACCTATTGCTTTAAAAGGTATTCTGCTTACTGCCAAGTAAGAGTTTTGATTTAAAAAAAAAAAAAGATGTTAAAGAGAAGAGAGAAATTATGAACCCAAAGGATCAGGGACTGGAAAAAATTATGATAAAATGAAGCTGAATAAATAGGAATTTTAACGAAAATAAATGTAATGAAATAGTACTGAGATTTTTTAGCAATGGATATTTTATGCAATGATATTAGTCTATCATTACTACTTAGACTGGTAAATGAAGTAGTAAATATATTCCATTCTAGAAAAAATTGTTTAAATAAATTGTGTTTTGCTAGACTAACATCTTTTTGGAAAATGTAAACTTTTCTATGTGACCTAAGAAGAGAAACTGAAGTAAAGTCTCTTTGTATTTAATAAAGAAAGCAATAAAAACTTTGCATCAATTCCTAACAAGTATCAGGGCTTTTGCTATAATGGATGTGGTTATTAACATTTAAGATATGTCACAATCTAGAATTGGTTTAGAGGAAAATGTTTATTGATTGTGTAAATGACTACTTTTAACAGTTAAACCGTGTTTTAAAACAAGAGAAAATATTTGCAAAACATATATTTGACAAAAGACTTGTATTCAGAATATGTAATCAGTTCACACAACTCAATAAGAAGACAGAAATCCTGATTTCAAAACATGCAAAATATTTGACCAGGCATATCACCAAAGAAGCTATAGCATGACAAATAAACACATGAAAAGGTGCTCAAAATCATTATTATCAGAGAAAGACAAAGCTACAATGAGATACCACTAAATGTTTCTTAGAATCATTAAAATTTAAGGCCAATCATACTAAGTGTTGATAAAGATATGGGGCAACTGGATCTCCTATACATGGCTGCTAGAAACAGTTTGGTAATTTCTTAAAAAGTTAAACATATGTCTGCAGCCATTCCATTCCTAGGTATTTACCTAAGAGAAATGAAAGCATATGTCCATTCAAAGACAGAGAACATGAATATTCATAACATCTATTTGCCATAATCCCAAACGTTAACAAACTACATGTCTACCAACAGATGAATGGATAAACAAATTGTGATTACTTCAAAGCAATACAGAAGACTGAAGCATGTACACATGGATGCATTTCTTTTTTTCTTTTCTTTTCTTTTTTATTTTTTTTGACAGGGTCTTGCTCTGTCACCCAAGCTGGAGTGCAGTGGCACAATCTCGACTCACTGCAACCTCTGCCTCCTGTGTTCAAGCGAGTCGCCTGCCTTAGCCTCCCAAGTAGCTGAGACTAAAGGCATGCACCACCATGCCTGGCTAAGTTTTGTATTTTTTAGTGGAGATGGAGTTTCACCATGTTGCCCAGGCTGGTCTGGAACTCCTGGGCTCAAAGGATCTGCTCGCCTCAGCCTCCCAAAGTGCTGGGATTACAGGCATGAGCCATCATGCCCACCCAAACATGGATGAATTTCAAAGTCATTCTGAGTGAAAGAAGTCAGGCAAAAAAAGAATAAACAGTAAAAGATATGAGGCTATTTATAAATAATTCTAGGAACTGCAAACTAATCTGTAGAGACACAAAGCACATCGGTGGTTACCTGGGGATGAGGATGGAGAAAGAGGCTCCCAAATAGATTAGAGTGATGGAAATATTTGCTCTTTAATTGTGGTGATGATTTCACTTGTGTGTATGTATGTCAAAACTCATCAATATGTGACCTTTAACTGTGTGCTGCTTATTGGATGTCAATTATACCTCAATAAAGCTTTCAAAATAATAAAAATAGAAACCATTTTTAAATGGTTTAAATACAAATGAACTTATTTAGAACACAAGAGTCAAAGTAAGTTTAGTTTTTTTTTTTTTTTTTAGTTTCCTCCTAAAATGAGTATTTGGTCTAAGATATAAAAAGAGTAACTCAGTATTGTCATCACTGATGAGCAAGAGATATTTATTATAAAGAAGGAACCAGGGATTGTATAAAATAGAGCATATCTGTCCCATACAATAATTTTTAGCAACTAGTGATAAGATATTTATGATACACAAAACTGTTTGTGCTAATGTTCCATTTAAAATTACTTAATAGATATATTTATCAACTATTAAGTACTTAAGCTTATAATTAATCATTTTGCCTGTGCTCTAGACCTATTTCCAACTGCTCTGGCATATTTCTGCTTGGATATTACACAGTCACCTTAAACTCAACATGAGTGGCTGTGGAGCAATTCAGAATGCCAGCTCTCACTCACATAGACCCGGGCTCAAATCCTAATTACACCACTTATGCTGTAATCTCTTAGGCAACTTCTGGGAAATAATATGAATAGTCCCTATTTCATAGGGTTGTATGAGGCTTAAATCAGATCAATATAAAATACTTGGCAGAAGGTAAGTGCTGTATAATATTTCCTGTATTATTAAAAACCGAAATTATTTTTCTCTAGAAAATAAGCCCTCCTTTTTATTGACACATTTTTTCCATAGGTCTACAAATATTTCAATATCCTAGGCTAGAAAATCTTGAGAAAGTATTTGAACATTGTATTTTCTTCATTATCTATATTCACTTAAACACCAACTCTTCATTAAAATATCACTTATATATTTTTTCTTTCTAATAAATTCAAACTCCAATTGGTCTCTTCAGGCCATTTTCACTTCATTACTCATGTAGTAATTCAGTAAACTTAGCCAAACTGGATACTAGCTGGAAGTCTTAGGGAAGTTACTTAACCTCTCTAAGTCTCAGTTTTCTCCACCACAAATTGGGGATTATAATATCTATCTCACAGAGTTAGTGTGAAGATTAAACAATATGATGCACTAAAAATCCTTTTTACTGTGCATGATACAAGAGTAATTGCCTTATAAGAGTAATTACTTACAAATGAAAGTAAGCTTTTACTATTTCCTAATTTGCTTTTTTTTTTTTTTTTTTTTTTTTTTTGAGACAGAGTCTCACTTTGTTGCCCAGGGTGGAGTGCAGTGGCAGTCACTGCAACCTCTGCCTCCTGGGCTCAAGCAATCCTCCTGCTTCAGCCTCCTAAGTAGCTGAGACTGTAGGCGCACACCACCATGCCCGATTAATTTTTGTACTTTTTGTAGAGATGGATTTTGCTATGTTGCCCAGACTTGTCTCAAATTCCTGAGCTCTAGTGATCCACCCGCCTCGGCCTCCCAAAGTGCTGGGATATTACAGGCATGAGCCACCACGCCCGACCTACTATTTCCTAATTTTCTATTTGGTATCTACAACTGAGGATAATTTTAGCTTTTTCAGTTGCCACATCTCACAGGATCATTGGTTCATTGATCTTACAATCCCACAGAATCCTTTAAACATTTCTATACATGCATTGGGCTATAGTTATTCCACTTACCACCCTTTCCTCTACTTCCATAGTCAGTGTATTATAGGTGATTCTCCACACTCACTGAACTTGAAATCGTTTGGAATGTGTTTTTAAAATACTGATGCTCAGGTTGCACACCAGGTCAAATAAAAGTCTCCCCAGATAATTTTAATATGCAACTGGCATGAGAACCACAGTTGTGCTTTGTTTGGCTTTTGTTTTGTTGTTCTTGTTTTGCTTTGTTTTGTTTAAGATCTAATTGTATAGTTTTGTTTCAATTTCTGATGATCATTTTGGATCTTGATTTTACCATGAGGTGTTAGCTACTCCTTGCTACTACCGAGTTTCTGCAAATTTGGGCATCATGCCAACAATATCCTGAACCAAATCATTTGGTGAGAAGAAGAGAGAGAGCGAGAGAGAGAGTAACTTACATCTGGAGAATTTTCCATAACATGGCATTAATTCATTAATCAGCACTTTGGGGAATATCATTAATAAAGTACTCTTAATTACAAATCGACATAATTGCACTTGATGATACTTCTTAATCTGCAACATTATTCCTTCTATATCTTCTACAAAGGAAGAGAACCTGTCAAAGGACTTCCTAACATCAAGATATATACTATAATTATATCTAAAAATATGAGCTTTTTCTGGCTTGATTAAAAAAAATAAACCTCCTCAGTTTCCTCCTCATCACAAGTTTCCATTCTTAGTGCTTAAAGACTCAATAATTCACCCTGGAGTCTGACTGGGAGTCATATCAAGTTATCAATTCCATAGTTTGCAGCATTCTTTTTAAAAAAAAAAAATTGGAGGTTTGACTTTTCTAACTTTAAATTTTAAGCCCCTCTTCGGTTCTCTCCAAATTCTCAAAGATTATCAATAGCCACTTAGTAACAGTCAATGGCCTTTTGATAGATGCCAATCTTTTTGTCATCTTGAGATATTGATCATTCAGGCCTTGAGATAAACTAGAGCAGATGGGTATTTCTTTACTATTTTATTCTCTTGGTCTCTCATTTCTTTGTACTATTATTTATTTTGCTCTTTCTACATAATGATATCTCCACAGAAAAGATAGAACATACATAAGTTAGCTGAGTTGAAGAGAGTTAAGTAATTCAACTTAATTTCTTCTTTTTGGTAGCATTATGCCATTTACCCTATTCCGTAGCTTTTATGCCATTCTTGTTTCCTTAACTCACAAACAAAACTTTTTTCTTGCTATAAATAATTTTCACAAGCCTGAGAATCTTCTAGCTTTTAGCTTCATTGAAATCATTTTTATGAATTCCTTGCTATTTCTCCAAATTATTTCTCATTAAAATTATTATTTATGAGCCTTTCTCTTACATTTCCTTTCAAACTTTCTCAAGACTCTTAAGATATTAACTCACTGGAGAATTCTCCATGCATTCATATTCATCACGTTATGTATCTCCCCTCTTCTCCCTCATGATTGTAGATCAGAGGTTGGCAAACTTTTTCTGTAAGTTGATACAGACAGTAAATATTTTAGGCTTTGTGGGCTATACAGTCTCTGTTGTAACTACTCAACTCTGCCATTGTCACAGAAAAGCAACCACGGAAAATACATAAACAAATGAGTGTAGCTGTGCTTCAACAAAACTATATTTATGGACACTTATTTTTGAGTTTCATATACATTTCACATATTGTAAATGTTATTTTTTAATTTGAGAAAACCATTTAGAAATGTAAAAACTGTTCTTAGTTGATGGGCCTTATAAAAACAGATAGCTGGATGGAATTCCCATGTGGGCTATAGTTCACTAACCTTACTGTAGAGAGGTCAAAGTGTACAACACACACTACACTTAATAAGGAAAAATTGTTTTTTTCTCTTTCTTAGAAAACCTTGAATTGACTTTAAATGATGGATACAACTTTTTCAGCCTCCAAAGAGTAGCCTTAGCTTTAGAAGTCTCTCTACAGGAAATTTAGAACAAGTTCTCAATAGCTACCCTGGAGTGCATTCCGGAAACTCCCTCTGGTTCTATTCTTAAAAGGGTCATTTTCTACCCAAGCTGGCCTCTGAATTCCAAACTCATCTTCCACAATGTGACTTTCTCCTGTCTCAGGAGGAATTTCCTGTCTTCCGAGGCCTCTTCTAATATCTTACAATCTCTTCCACCAGCAATCCCCAAAATCTGGACAGATGGATTTTCACAATTTCTTTTGGGATGCTTCAGTCAAATAGGATTTCTGGGGGCCTATTTGACATCCTAGAATTCTTGAGAAGGGTATGTAAATACTACTGTGCACCAGTGAATTTCCTCTGTAGAATTATTCTATATTTTAATGTGTATCATTAACCATCTACAGTGAATATGGAAAAGTCAAAGGATAACAAAAATTTAAAATATAATATAGATTGCAAAATGAGCATTTTCTCTCAGGTAATGAATTTATTTTCAGCCCAGCATGGTGGCTCATGCCTGTAGCCCAGCACTTTGGGAAGCCAAGGTGGGACGATCGCATGAGGCCAGGAGTTAAGGACCAGACTGGCCAACATGGTAAAGCCTCATCTCTACTAAAAAATACAAAAATTAACCTGGCATGGTGCTGCGCACCTGTCGTCTCAGCTACTTGAGAGGCTGAGGAAGGAGAATCTATGGAACCCGGGAGGCAGAGGTTGCAGTGAGCCGAGATCACGCCACTGCACTCCAGACTGGGCAACAGAGTGAAACTGTAAAAAAATTATTTTCTTTTCAGTGGAATTTTCCAACTTAAATAGTATTATATTATCTTGCTTTATAATATTTTACTTCAGAATAACACATTATTATAGTCCACTGGTTTGCTTCCCATATTCCTTTCCTTAAAAAAACACAAAAATATGTTTAAAGAACATAATGAATTTTAAGGGACAATAAAATGACCTATTAAATTTATATTAATATATATAATTTGAATATGTATATTCAAAGTAACTGTTTTTGCTTGATGATATGTGGTGTAGAAAGAAACCCACAAAGTAACTGTTTTGCATTTATCATTTCAAATTAACTAATATTTGTGATTACCCATTTTGTACACAGTGCTATGCTAGATGTCGTGACACTATTGATACTATCCCAACCTTTTGCAGATCCCTGTCTAGTTGTTATAACTTACAAAATGCAATATGGAAGAGGGATATTGACTTTGATGTCAGATAGAGTGGAGCTCTTCTTAGCTACCATTTACAAACTATGATCTTGGACAAAGTAGCTGTTATTATTACCAGACTGATGGCGGAAAGTGCCGCAATGTGCAGTATGTAAACTACGGGTAAATGACTAGGTCTGACTGTGGTGAGGATAGACTTAAAATACTTGATAAATAAATGGAATTAGAGAGGGACTTTTAAAGATGGGTAGGAGAGCAGAAGGAGAAGCCCTGGCAGGGCCAGAATAAAAGATATTTCTTGATTTTAAAATAAAACACCCCCAATTTTTTCTTTTTTGAGACAGAGCCTCACTCTGTTGCCCAAGCTGGAGCGCAGTGGCACAAACACTGCTCACTGCAGCCTGGACCTCCTGGGCTCAAGTGATCCTCCCACCTCAGCCTCCTGAGTAGCTGGGTCCATAGGCATGTGCCACCATGCCCAGCTAATGTTTATTTTGTAGAGTTGAGCAACATCTCTTGCCCATGTTGCCCAGGCTGGTACACCCCTAATTTAAAAGCATCTATGACTGATTATTTGAGTTAAACATTTAATTAATATAAATGTTATTTTTATTGGTACATGTAAATGTGCCTTTTTTGTTTACATTTTATGAAATACTCAAGTGACTATGTTGTGGCAATGTTACACAATCTAATATATACCAAAATACATATATTTTAAACTCAGTTGCTCTATGGAGTTAATCAAAAATGATTTTTAAAGTAAATAATCAAGGAATTTTACACATAAGACCCACTTTATCCAATAAAAGTTTAAACTTTATATGAAACGTATTAAATTCTTGCAAATCCTTAAGTCTGTTTTGTTGACTCCTCTCAAACTGGGTTTAATTCTGTTTTAAGCATAATACTTCACAATGCAACAAATAGTTTAGATACCTTGGGAAAATTCTTGTTCACCATTGGACACAATCTCTCTAGAAATGTTATTCCTGAATAAACATAGTAATTTTTTCAAATATTCCTTTAACTTGTTTCTAGAAGTTAAATGCATTAAGATTGTTGCCAGTCAGGGGACTCATGTTTTTAAAAGTAAGGCCAGGCCAACTTGTACCAGTCGAGTCTAGACCAGTGGTGCATTCCATGTGTGTGTGTGTATGTTTGTGTGTGCGTGCACACGCACGTGCATATGTGTGTGTGCAAGTGCATGTGTGCATGTGTGTGTGGGGGTGAGAGAGAGAGAGAGACAGAGAGAAGGGGGACATGGAAGGTGTACTCCAGGGGTTGCTCAAGACTATCCACTGAGGTTTAGCAAGAAAATGTAAGAACTTTTGTTTATTTTAAAATTCTATTTTGTATGTGTACATACTTTGTTAGAATGATAATATATGTATACAATTTACAAATAAATTAAACATCATATCTTGGGGAATGCACTCAATTATTTTTAACTGTTAGGGTATGCAAGCAATTAAAATATTTGAAAACATTGGTCTGAAAACAAAATCAAGAAATATCCTTTTTCGTCTGGCCCTGCCAGAGCTCCTTTTTCTGCAATTCTATCCATCTTTAAAGGTCCCTCTCTAATTCCATTTCTTTATCAAGTCTATTGAAGTCTATCCTCACCACAGTTAAATATTTTCAAAAGATATTGGAAAACATCAGTCCCACTTTTTCACACATCCCAGAGTGCCAGTATCAGTTCCAAGAGAACCTGAATTTTCTCATTCTGGGCCTTAAGTACCACCTAGTACCCTTGTCAAAAGGCTGCTACAACCCTACAATATTGCACAAGGAGATTCAGTACCCTTTGATTTTTGCACTCTGGGCACTATATCGGGGTTAGTTATAAAGCAGGAATAATCCAAATCCACAATGTCGTTTAGTGTATCTTCCATCACAGAATAGATGCAATTATAAGTCAGATTTGGATTTTATACTTGCTTCACAATTGAAGATTTTTTTTTTTAAAGAGCAAAAGTGTTCCATATCCCTTGGCTCCAGTACTATTTTGATTTATCAGCTTGAGATTGACCATAGCAAATAATTAATAGTGACTTCATAATGAAATTAAATGTCATCTATTGAATTATTTCAGATCTCACAGAAAACATAGTGAATAATGGCATAGAGTGCCTGTTATGGCTCTAGAAGATAAAGAACTTATTCTCAAATGTAGAAACTATTAACTTTCTTCATGTGAAGCTCCAGAACGCCCTTGACCCCTCCGAAAAAAGGGGCTCAATGAGAGAACCTCTCAGTTAAAGGAATGAAGTAGGCTTTGGTTGATTATTTTTATGAGTAAATTTTGTTTAATTTAAAAAACGCTTTTTGTCAAACTTTTATATTAAAAATGACTTTGGATGCTATCGTGCACTTCATTACAGTAAAGATGATTAAATCCCATTTTTTTTCCAAATAAAGGATTTGTATGGACCCAGAGCTATCATTCTTCATACCAACTTTCAATTTCTAGAAGTGTGCAATAGAAGATTAAACAGTGTGTACTGACCTCAAGTAAACACTTGACATTTAGGAATTATCTTCACAAAATACTTAGGTTGGCATCATGTGCTTGCCATCTACCACTTTCTCTGAAAATAGGGCACTGTTAGGCCGTTTTGGTTAAATTGAAGACTCCGGTCAATTGGGGGTTGGGTCATCTATTAATTTTGGTTTTACTTTAAGCACTCCTTTGGGTGGCCAGTGCCTCAAAAATACATCTCAGGAGAATAAGTCATTTAGCCCAATAAAACAGGTAATACTCTTTCTGCTTCTGTTCTCTGACTTTTTCTTTGGAAATTTAGCACTAAAGATTCTGAGGCAATTTTCTCATATTCTTTTTTTTTTTTTAAGTTATACTTTAAGTTCTAGGGTACATGTGCACGACGTACAGGTTTGTTACATATGTATACATGTGCCATGTTGGTGTGCTGCACCCATTAACTCGTCATTTACATTAGGTATATCTCCTAATGCTATCCCCCCCCCGCTTTACAATAGGACCCGGTGTGTGATGATCTCCTTCCTGTGTCCACGTGATCTCATTGTTCAGTTCCCACCTATGAGTGAGAACATGTGGTATTTGGTTTTCTGTTCTTGCGACAGTTTGCTGAGAATGATGGTTTCCAGCTGCATCCATGTCCCTACAAAGGACACAAACTCATCATTTTTTATGGCTGCATAGTATTCCATGGTGTATATGTGCCACATTTTCTTAATCCAGTCTGTCACTGATGGACATTTGGGTTGATTCCAAGTCTTTGCTATTGTGAATAGTGCCACAATAAACATACGTGTGCATGTGTCTTTATAGCAGCATGACTTATAATCCTTTGGGTATATCCCTAGTAATGAGATGGCTGGGTCAAATGGTATTTCTAGTTCTAGATCCTTGAGGAATCGCCACACTGTTTTTCACAATGGTTGAACTAGTTTACAATCCCACGAACAGTGTAAAAGTGTTCCTATTTCTCCACATCCTCTCCAGCACCTGTTGTTTCCTGATTCATACTCTTTTAACTAGAAAAGATAGGAATTCTCTGATATAAAAAATATGGAATACGCCTACCGTCATAAGTGTTTGGAAATTCTAGGGATAAAGGCAACTAATTTTCTTCTTGATTTCAAATTTCTACCAACACATGCTGTCAACTTTGTTTTACATAATAAGCCCACTGCTTGAGTACACATAATCTCAAAGATGAAAGTGTTTATCATCTACTCTTCATCAAGTGAGACACACAGTAATGGTTTACAGTTGGTCCTTAGTAGTGGTGGCCCATGACACTTGCCTCCTGTCTTTTTAGAAAGAAGCATTTGTTCTTTAAAAGGTAAACTTTAAGATTGTAATTTCAATATTGGTTATGGCACTGTTTGAGAGTTGGCTGTCACTAGTCTTTCCTAAAATTTTCTTGAAGAGTAAACCAAACCTCAGTCTGGATAAATCACCTAATAGTATTTTCTTAGAAGAGTGGCACTAGTATGACAACATGAGAATAGCAGTATAAGAATAGAGGTATTTAACAACAATTTTGAGCAATAATATAAAATATTACCCAGGCATAATGGCTCACGCCTGTAATCCCAGCTTGTTGGGAGATGGAGACAGAAAGATCACTTGAAGCTAGAAGTTCAACATCAGCCTGGGCAACATCAGTGAGACTCCATTTCTACCTAAAAACCCTTGTTTTAAATTAAAATATATACATTGCATGTATTTTGTACAGCCTATAAATAATAGCTCTCTGTATAAGATGGACTTCCAACAAAAACATAATTATATGTGACAATTTCATTATTTGGGGATGTAAATATCTTGCCTTTAAGTTAACTTGAAGTTTCTTGTTTTTTGGTAGCACAGAGCATCTTAGTAGTTAGAAGTAAAATGCTGTCAAACTGCAGTGTATGGCAGCGTTAAGGATTTTGAGTGGGATAGAAAGTCCTAAGTTAGAAAACAGGCTTTGGAGTTTCACGAGCCTTGTTTTATTTAAGGATAACAGTCTCTAGTACACAGGTTTGTTGTAAAGACAAAAGGGAAACATGTATGGAAAACTTTGCCCAGCACCTGGCACATCAGTAAGTCCTCTAATGGAAAGGGTAACTAGCGGTGAGGCTGTGCTAAACTGTCAGCAGTGTTAAAACAGGATTGTACTCTCTTCCCGAGAGTAAGAGAAAGATGGTGAGGAATTAGCAGTAGTGTTTGTATCTTGAAAAAAGTATTTAATCTGTCTTTCAAATGTTTACTGTCTTCTTAGTAGTTGTGTTCACCCCCATAGTTCAGAAAGGGAGCAAACCATTCTCAGGGGTTAAAATGTTTTATTATCACCAATGATCCCGTGGAAACTCTGAGGAAAATAAGTCATACCGATCAAGTGTATTTGATTATTTTAGAATCAGTCACAAAATTCAGCTCTTACTACTTTCCAATCTATGTTTGCCGTGTCCAGGATTCAACCAGGCTATTGCATGCTCTTGCATGACTCACTGTGCAATTAGAAAGAGACCTAGACTATTTGTCTTCACAAAGAAAATGTCTTTACTTCTATCTCTACCAAGTCATTTCACAAATCTTCATTCAAAATGTGCATCAATGCTTTTGCACTTGTAGTAAAATAATCAATTAATCAAACTTTTATTTGCATATAATCTGTAAGGGTAGACTTACCTCTGAATACTCCAGAGCCTGTTTGTTCTAATGATAAAAGTTTTTTTCATGTACCCCAAATAATTCAGTATCTAAATAAGGCCATTATGCCAAAAAGAGAAATATTCTGAATTGAGGTAGCTTTATAATCTCTTCCATATATGAAATGAAACTAACTCCTGTCCTATTAGAAACAAAGGTAAACAGAAAACACTGAAACAGAAGGAGTTGCAGTAAACAAGGAGAAATACTCAAACATGAAGCATGTTTTGTCATGAGGCAACTCAGTTGACAACCTCATGCTTTGTCATGAGGCAACTCAGTTGACATTTGTGACTGAAGGTCTATAACCTGATTGGTTCTAAGTCTTTGGTGGCAGCTAGGATGAGTTAGAGGATTAGTCTTCAGTGTGCATTGGCACTGATCAGGGACTCAGTAGTGCTTCACTTTGTTGCCTTTGGACCAGATTTAAAAAACGGTGCAGAATATTAACAGTTGTTTCTTGCTTTAGCTTAATGATGTAACAGAATTTGCTAGCACCTGCTGGTCAGCTGGCTGCCATTTGTTTCTGGGTCACTATCAAGATTCAGATTAATTAGGTCACATGTGATGATAAATCAGTTAACTACCCCAAAATTTCTCTTTGTTCAATCTTAATTATCACAAAAGTGAACACTTGTGTAGGCCTTTCACATAAATCTTATCGAATATAGAAGAAAACAGCACCAAATCAGGCATTTGCAGACTCATTTTTACCAGGTCCCACATTAAGAAAAACATTTTATAACAAAACTTGGTACATGCAAATTTATATATATATATACACACACACACATACATATGTATGCATGCACACATAAATATGTAATGTGAAACAAATATTTCATGAAACAGTATTCACTCTTACTAGGGGCAATGCACTCCAGTGTTTTCTGATCTGTTTTATTTTTTTCTAAATGGTTGGGACCTACTAACAGATTATGACCTGTAGTTTGAAAAACAAAACCCCTTCTCATGAGAGTCCCTAGAGCTTGCACCCCTACCTGAGAATCTGCTGAGTTTGTCACGGTCAGTGCACAGGGTAAAACCTTTCTGTTCCGCTAGACTTTTGTATAATTTCTGTATGTTAGGAACCAGTAAGAAACACATTTTTATTACTATCACAATGGTAAACATGTTCAGGGAACTAGGCCTAAAGACTGTTTAATTGTATTGAAATAATTACATCAATATTTCTTGACTATCTTCTGATGAACTAGCTAAACATACTGTAAGCAATGGGAAAAAAGGGGGGAACTTCAAATACTTGAAAAATACAATTTTAATATTATTTCTGTTGCTTCCAGAATAACACCTGTGAATACTGTAGTGAGGGCGAAAGGACAGTGCTCGCTGCCTGAAGGAAGGGATGCTAGTTCCCTATCTGATGTCAGCTTAACACAGCAGTAAAAGGTGCGCGATTCCCAGTTTGCGCTATCATGGGCAGGCTCTGTAGTCAAGGCTTTTTTGTTTTTTAGCCTTCGAGTTGCCTTTTAGTCTTGCAAGCTATTTGCAGTCCATGGTTGGAAATAGGTTTTCTATTTAGCTGTGTGTGCAGTTGACGATCAGAATCAGGGGAAGTTCCTGTTTGCCACAGCAGAAATGTGGAAAGGCAGGTGTGGCATGCCTGATGGAGCTTGGACTAAGAAAACCAGTTTGCAGGTTCCACTCCTTGTATAACATGTTGCCTTGTGAAGAAAACCATTTAATATCTCTGATCCCCTGTTTACTATCAAACATATATGGTTCCTATTGAATACCAGGCATGGTGCCAGGTTTTGGAAGATAACAATGACTAAAAAATAGTTCATACCCCTAAAATGGAGATGATAATGCTGTAATATATGATTATGAGAACTGCAGTATTTTTATCAACATTAAAAGAGAAAACAAACAGGAAATACCCAGCACAATGTGTCACCTTCGTTAGAATTACTTCGCTATGTTAGAATTGTTTAATTTTTGGATTTGAAGCTGTTATGAAATATTACATACCTTTTGAAAAGTGCAAAAACATCTATGTTCAGCTAAGTGAATTATTAAAAAGCATTCATGTAACTCTTACCCAGATATAGAAATGGAATACTGCCATCACCCCAGAAATCCCCAGATTCTCCACTGAATCACAACCTTTTCCTCCTTAAGGCATTCCCACATTCTTAACCTGCACAGTTTTCACTTTGTTGCTGTTCATATATATATATATATACACACACACACACACACACACACACACACACACACACACTACAAAAGTATGCATCTGAAGCATTCTTGTTTCATTTAGCCTGGTTTTGAACTTTATGTTAATCTATTCTAGCTTGTTTCTTCTACTCATTCTATTTTTTTCAACTATCTACGTTGTAAATATGAGTTGTAGTTAATTACTTTCCATTGCTGTGTAATATTCAGTTAAATAAATATGTCAGAGTTTCTCTTTTTTTTTTTTTTGAGACGGAGTCTCTCTCTGTCGTCCGGGCTGGAGTGCAGTGGCCGGATCTCAGATCACTGCAAGCTCCGCCTCCCGGATTTACGCCATTCTCCTGCCTCAGCCTCCCGAGTAGCTGGGACTACAGGCGCCCGCCACCTCGCCCGGCTAGTTTTTTGTATTTTTTAGTAGAGACGGGGTTTCACCGTGTTAGCCAGGATGGTCTCGATCTCCTGACCTCGTGATCCACCCATCTCGGCCTCCCAAAGTGCTGGGATTACAGGCTTGAGCCACCGCGCCCGGCCGAGTTTCTCTTTTAAATCCACCCTATTATTGATAGACATTTGGCTACTACACAGAATGCTGCTTTGGAAATTCTTATGTATATCTTTTGATACAATTAAGTCTGCATTTCTATAGAGTAGATACTTAGGGAAACAAAATGACTGGGTATTCAACTGGGTCATACGACTTATGTATCTTCATTCCTTCTAGATCATGCCTATTTTCCAAAGTGGTTGTGCCAGTTTACACTCTAATTAGCAATGAATAACAGTTGCTTTTGCACCACTTTCAGCTATTGTCCGACTATTAATTTTAGCTACTCAAGTGGGTATTTAGTAACTCACGTTAGTGTAAATCACATATTCCCCAATTACTAATAAGGTTGAGCACTTTTATCAGCCATTTGCTTTTCCTCCTATGTGAAGGAAGATTTTCTTCTTATGTGTTTAAGATTTTGGACCTCTTATTATTTAGTTGTCTGTCTTTTTTATAATGCTCTGGATCTAATCTCTCTGTCAGTATATGTAATATAAATGTTATTCAAATAACTTCTACCCTCCGTATCTTGTCTTTTAGTCTCTTATTAATGTATTTTGATGTACATAAGTTCACAATTTTAATATTAGTACACTGTATTATTCATTTTCTTTACATTAGTGTTTTTCTTTGTTCCAACAACATTTACTGAAAAAAACATTTCCCTCATTAAACTCCAATGCTGTGTCTGTGATAAATCAAGTGTTCATATACATGTAGGTGTGTGAGTTCTCTTTATGGTTCCAGAGACCTATGTGTCTATCATTGCAACAAACCCACAAATCTTCTATATCCTTACTGATTTTTAGCTGCTAATTTAATAAGTTACTGGAAAATGTATGTTACCATATAATTATGGATTTGGCCATTTCACTTTGTAACTTTATCAATTTTTGCATCCATATATTTTGAAGCTAAGTTACTAGATACACACAATTTTTTTATTTGTTATACGTTCTTTGGGAATTGAACTTATCAAAATGAAATGCCTATTTTTATTTCTAGTAATACTATGTCTGAGTATCTACTTTGTTTGATATTAGTGAGGTGAGGCCACCATTTATGAGATTCTTGTTCAGTTTATCATTTTATATACATTTGTTTTTATATCTTCTATGTCTTTATTTCTTAGATGTACTTTTTTGTAAGTAGCATCTAGTTGTGATTTCATGAAAATCTTCATCTTTTAAGGGCATCACTTTGTTTATACTTAATGCAATTACTGATTCATTAGTTTACCCCAGTTATATCACCTCAGTTTTAGTGTATTTAGTGTTGCTATAGAGGAATACCTAAGGCTAGGTAGCTTATAAAGAAAAGAGATTTATTTTGCATATGATTCTGCTGGCTGGAAGGTTCAATATTGGGCATCTGGTGAGGGCCTCAGGCTATTTCTACTCGTGGTGGAAGGCAAAAGGGAGCCTGTATGTTCAGAGATCACACAGCGGGAGAGAAAGCAAGAGGAGTATGGGAGGTGCCAGGCTCTTCTTAACAAGCAGCTCTTACAGCAACTAATGGAGTGTGAACCCATCCCCCACTCCCAGGGAAGTCACTAATCTATTTATGAGGGATCTGCTCCCATGGCCCAAACACCACCCATAGGCCCTGTCTCTCAACACTACTACACTGGTGATCAAATTTTAACATGAGATTTGGGGGGACAAGTATCCAAAGCATAGCAGCCTCTCTGCCCTAAAGCCACCCTTCACTGCCATGCTTGTGACATTAGAACATTTTTTCTCTGACAACTGGCAGACAGAGTGCTATGCTTTATCAGTAAAGGCCACTGGAAAGACAAAGGAGGATGAAGAGGACAAAAACATGTAACATCTCTCCGTGAATAGCTTTATCTAGGACTTAAGGGGAGGCTTCCCAGTAAGACCTGTCACTGGGGCACCTTACCACACTGGTCTGCCATCCTGTGGGCCATGCCCACAACCTTTCCAATGAGACTGGATTTAAGCACTCGGGAAAAGGGAGAGTGTCCAGATATTTTTGTATTTTGAATGACCAGCCTCTAGTCCTAGAGGTAAAAGATATTCCCTTCATCTACTCTTCCGACTTTCTTTACGGTTCCCTTTACCCTTCAGTAGGTATTCTCTATTCAATAGTTAAATATTCTTTATAGTAAACCTACCCGGTTCGAAATACGGTGTGGTTCCTTTCTCCTAATTGGATACAGGATTTAATCTTCTATTTTGTTTTCTATTTGCCTATCTTGTTACATCAAATTTTTTGATATGCCATTTCAGCAACTTTATTAGTTTGGTAGTTATACATATTTTTGTTCCTCTTAATGGTGACCCTAATTATTATAACATGCTTCCTTGACTTATAAAACTTGATACTTTTTTCCTTTTCCTGGAAAATATAAGGTCTTTAGAAAAATTTAATTCCATTTATTTTCCTCCAAACTTTCATGTTATTATGTATTTTAATTCTATATAATTTTTAATCATCATAAGATTTCATTATTATGGCCAGGCACAGTGGCTCACTTCTATAATCCCAGCGCTTTGGGAGGCCGAGGTGGGTGGATCACCTGAGGTCAGGAGTTCGAGACCAGCCTGGCCAATATGGTGAAATCCCATCTCTACAAAAAATACAAAAATTAGCCAGGTGTGTTGGCACTTGCCTGTAATCCCAGCTACTTGGGAGGCTAAGGCAGGAGAATCACTTGAACTCAGGAGGAGAGGTTGCAGTGAGCCAAGATCATGCCACTGCATTCCAGCCTGGGAGACAGAGTGAGACTTCGTCTCAGAAAAAAAAAAAAAAAAAAAAAAAAAAAGGTCATTATTACTATTTTATACTCTCAATGTTCATTTAGATATACCTAGACATTTTCCTTTACATTGTTCTTATTTCTTTCTACACTTTAGAGCATCTGTGGTTATTTTACTCTGGCCTGAAGAACATTCTTTGCATTTCTATGAGTGTGGATCTGTTGGTGACAGATGACTCATCCTTCATTTGTCTTAAGGTGATTTGATTTTACCTACATTGCTGAAAGGTATTTTCTTCTGGTAGAGAATTTTAGATTGTTAGTCTTTTTTTTTCTTTTTCTTTTTTAATCTCTTTGATGATACTATTTCATAGTCCTTTGGTTTTCGTTGTTTCTCTTGAGTACCCAGCTGTAAGGCTTTTGAGTTGACTATATTTTTTTGCCCTATGACCATTTTAACATTTTTCTTCTTTGGTTCTATGGGGTTTCACCTCAATGTGGCAAAATATGAATTTATTTTAATTTATTTGACTTCAGAGTCATTAAACTTTGTAAATATTTGGCTTGATGTCTTTTGTAAGATGTGGAAACATTCACAGCTAATTTCTCTCCAGATATTGCTCTTGTTCTATTTTCTGTCTCTATTTCTTCTAGGACTCCAATTACATGTATATTAGATATTCTTACTATGTTCCCTGTTTTTCTTACCTTCTCTTTTGTAATTTCCATCCATGCACTTATTTGTGCTTCATTCTAAATATTTGCTCCTGACTGATCATCCAGTTTACTACTCTTTTCTTCAGATTCATCTTGTCTGAAGTTAAACCCATCTAATCTGTCCTTAATTTTAGTTATTATTATTATTTTTTTTACTTTCTGTTGTAATTTTTCACTTCTCTAACAAAATTCTCAGTCTTGTCTTTTATCTCCTTGAGTATGTTAAGGATAGTTATTCTGAAGCTTATGTTGGATAATGCTATTAACTTCTTCTCCTGTGGTTATGTTTCTATTTTATGTTGTTTGTCTTGTTTTTATTTCTATTTTCTTGTCTCTTTGTGTGTTTGGCTATTTTTGCTTGTGTGCAGAACATTGTATACAAAAAAACTGTAAAAAATAATGTGGCATCTAGAAAAATAATATCTTCCCCCAGAATGGAGATTTGCTTCTGTAGGCAGCTAAAGACACTAGGAATATGGTATCACCTTAGTCCAATTTCAAAAATTTGGATAATTTTAACTTGAACCTTACTTCTATAAACTATCCCTGTGAGGTTGAACCTGAAGTTTCATAGGATAAAGAAACTGTGGTACTTACACACCATGGAATACTATGCAGCCATAAAAAAGAGCAAGATCATGTCTTTTGTGGGAACACAGTTGGAGCTGGAGGCCATTATCCTTAGCAACTACTCCAGGAACAGAAAACCAAATACTGTATATTCTCACGTGTAAGTCAGAGCTAAATGATGAGAACTTATGAACACAAAGAAGGAAACAGACACTGGGGTCTACTTAAGGGTAAAGGGTGAAAGGAGGGAGAGGAGCAGAAAAAATAACTGTTGGGTACTAGGCTTAGTACCTGGGTGACAAAATAATCTGCACAACAAACCCCCATGACATGAGTTTACCCATATAACAAATCTGCACATGTACCCCTGAACCTAAAATAAAAGTTAAGACCAAAAAATAGAAAATGTCTTTAGTTTGCCAGTGAAAGCACTAGGGTAAGGCAAGCAAGTTGCCTAGTGTGTAAAATATAAAAAGGCACGCACTCACAGGCTTGTGCACTTGCAGGACTGGCTTCTGACAGTGATTTCCTTCTTCAGCTTTGCATGCTGAGTGTCTTGCTTGCCTCACCCTAGTTCTGACCCTATACTTTGCTTTCATTCTTGAGTTGTTATTGCTGGGTATGGAATTCTTACTCAGAAGTTTTGTTCTTTCTATTCATTGAAAGAATATTATTTTATTGTCTTCTGGTTTTTCTTATAGTTGTGAAAAGTATTAGAAACAATCCATATAATTGTTTTCATTGAAGGCAGTATTTCTTCTCTGGCTGCTGTAAGATTTTTCTCTTTGTCTTTGCCACTATATGCACCTTCATTGTTGTATTTCTACATGTGGGTCTAAAAAAATTATGCTGCTCATGGTGCTTTAGACTTGCTAAATCTATAAATCTCTGTTTTTCACCACCAATTTTGAATATTCTGTGCCATTATCTCTTCAAAGTTGCTTCTATCCAATTATCTTTTTTTTTTTTCTTTCTTTTCTTCTGGGAATTTAACTAAGTAGTCATATATGGCTTAACAACTAGAACACATTCTGAGAAATTCCCCATTAGGCTATTTCATTACTCTACAAATATTATAGAGTGTACTTACACAAACCTAGTTTATGTAAACCTACTACCCAGCTAGGCTATATGGTATAGCTTATTGCTTCTAAGCTATAAAACTGCAAAGCGTGTTACTTTACTGAATACTGTAGGCAATTTTAACACAATGATATTTGTGTATATAAGCATATCTAAACATAGAAAAGGTGTAGTGAAAATACACATTATAACCTTATGAGACCACCATTGTATTGGTCCATCCTTAACCAACTGTTGTTATGCAGTTCATGATTATACGTTAGACAGTCTCTCTCCTTTATGTGTGTTGTCATCACTTCCTCTATTTTCCATGATTTTGTTCCCCATGCTTAATTTTGATATTTTTCCGTTCTATTTTCTAGTTCACTAATTTTATTATTTGTTATATCTAATCTGCTTTCTAATTCTTTCAAGTTCTTAATTTTTATTATTGCATGCTTAAATTCTATAATTTTTATTTAATTCTTTCTTAAATCTTTGATATAACTTCTTATAGTTTCTAGTTTTCCGCTGAAATCTTCAAACATGGTCGTTTATATTTGAAATAAACACAAAACGAGCACTGTAGAGATCATGGTTTTTCAGTCTTTATCTGACAATTCTAGCATTTGGAGTCCTCTTGGTTTTCTTTCTGCTGTCTCTTTCACTTATATGACTTGTGACATTACGTGGCTTATTGTCTTTAATGATGTACTAGTCATTCTATTTGAAAATGTGTCTAAAATAAAATTTTGAAGATTTGCATGATTCTATCTTCCTTCAGACAGTTTTTATTCTTTCTGTCACGTGTCTGAAGTCACTCACTATCAATAATACCCTTTATCTTTTTTAAGCCTCAGGATTTGGGAGAACACCTAGATGACCTAAAACCAGGCATTCTTCCATGCGAGGGCCTGTTTATTTTGGTTATATTCTTACACAAAGAGGAATCCCAAAATAAGGAAGGAGTGGTAACAGTCTCCACATCTACTGAGCTCTGGACTCTGAAAAATTGGCATCAAATCCCAGGCTCATAGTTCTGAATTTCTTCCACTACCTAGATATCAGCTTACTAGTTCATCATTATCTGATTAAATCTTCATTCAGTGCTTCCAAGAAGAATTTTTCAAAAATGTCCTCTGGCTTACTTTAGCTATATTCAGTAATAACTTCATCTGTCATTATCAGAAGTAGAATTAGGCTAGTTGGATGGTTGATTTACTTACTTATTTATTTTTAAATGACCTACATAACATACTTTGTTTCAGGCACTCTTACTCTTTGCAAATACTAACTCACTGAATTCTGATAACAACCCTAAAAGACAAGTATTATTATCATTGAAGTTTACAAATGAAGAAACAAGGCTCAGAGAGTTTAAATGAGCTCCCCCAAGGTCCACAGCAAACAACTTGTAACACTAAGATTCTAAGTGAGGCAATCTCTCTCTAGAGCCCACACTCCTAACCACTGTGTTTGGCTTCTTCTCCAGAAATTTATTATCGGTACCCCAAGAGTATCAATTTTATTCCCCAAGAGTTATTCCCCAAGAGTTACTTGAGTCTATGGTCAGCTTATTCCCCAAGAGTTACTTGAGTCTATAGTCAGCTTTTCAAAAGGATGTAGATGCAAAGTATCTTTAAGTACAGAACTCTGTCACTTCTTTTAGACACAACCTCAGCCCTAGAGTATCCCATCTCATTCTCCAACGCTGCTCAGTTTGCTGGTACAACAAGCAGAATTCTTCAGCATATGAGACTTTAATTACTAGAAAGAGGAGCTGTGAAGACAGACTTCACTTGATTTGCAATTTTGCTTGGGTGTATCCTATTTTAGGCTTGGAAAGATAGAAATTTTACAAATACCATGAATGTCTTAGCTGATAAACTCTCAGGAAGGTTCAATGCCTTCTCTATTTCCCAACACTACAGCTTTGTTTTTTAGACTAAATTAGTATCAGTAGGAGATTTAAAATTTCAATGAAAGGTCATTTGAGTCCAGTGGCATATTTAGAAGTCAGGATACTTTGAAATGTGTATTTTTAGAGAATTATTTGTAAGAAACATTGAATTGAAAACAGTGGAAAAATAATTCCTTGGTTTATACTGAGGAGCTAAATATAACCACAGAGTTGGCAGGACATGCTTTTTGTACATTGTTAGTTCCTAGGACTAATTTCAATTTATGACACTTAATAGTATATGTACACAGTAATAGCTTTCATTTGGTATCAGAATTTTCCCTTCTGTGTTTTAAATGTTGAAAAATAAATATTAATCCCTCCTTATGGTAGCTTACATTAATATTCTTTCTAATTAAAAATTCATTCTTAAATACATCACAATCACTAATTGCTTCCCATTGTCTCTTTTTCACATTTAATGTCCACAGACCACTGAACAGAGAGTAAAGGGAGCTAAGATTTATTGTTTACTCTAAATTTGGCACAATACAGGTTTTGCACTACTGTCCCTAGGCTCTGTCATATTTTAAACACTCCTTTCTCTATGCTATTTCTAGTGCTGAATTTTTCACATTGCATCATAATTTAGCTAGGTATCTTACTGTCTCCACTACTAGGACAAGTTCCTTAAGAGTCGGATCCATGCATTTGGTATCTTGATTCCATAGTGTTGAGTACTAGTAAGTATCATGACCAAAATCTAAACATAGACGTGTCTCTTTCCTCTATTCCAAACTCATTACAGAATGGGTCACGCTAAGGGGGACTGTTATTTTGTTGTTCAGAGTAGAATCCTCTTTTGAACTTGATTTCAATAGCATGAAATAAGGAAGAGTCTTACATCACATGACTACGTGCCAACCATTTTGCATATATTCACTATGCTCATCTTCATAGGATGCACATTATTATGATCGTGTTACAGAGAAAGACATTGAAACCCAGAGAGGTTAAGTACAATTTCTCAGGTTATGCAGCTTCTGAGTGGCAGAGACAGAATTCAAACCTCATTGGTCAGGTTCTTGAGTCTATATACTTGACCATTGTCATATTGACTGTTTACATCATTTAAAAAGGTAAGAAAATACTATAACAGATACCTATAAACCTATCACTCAAAATAAGAAACAAGACATGACTACGTACAGATCACATTCTCCTGCATCCCCTTCCTCTCCCCAGAGGTCACCATTCTCCTGCATTTGGTAGTTATCATGCCTAGGCACAAGATTAGGAATATCCATATGTTTCTAAACAAAATACAAGACTGTTTTCCGTATTGTTGTACTTATATAAATTACATTCCTCAGCAAATATTTAAGTTTCTATTAATCTATAATACTATATGCCAACCACTCTTTTACGTGCAGAGAAAACAGCAGTGACAAAACAAAACCTCTACTCTCATGAAATTTAGTTCTTTTCTTTTTTTTTTTTTTTTTTTGAAACGGAGTCTCTCTCTGTCGCCTGGGCTGGAGTGCAGTGGCCGGATCTCAGCTCACTGCAAGCTCCGCCTCCCGGGTTTATGCCATTCTCCTGCCTCAGCCTCCGAGTAGCTGGGACTACAGGCGCCTGCCACCTCGCCCGGCTAGTTTTTTGTATTTTTTAGTAGAGACGGGGTTTCACCGTATTAGCCAGGATGGTCTCGATCTCCTGACCTCGTGATCCGCCCGTCTCGGCCTCCCAAAGTGCTGGGATTACAGGCTGAAATTTAGTTCTTGAGTGAGGAGACAGACAACAAAGCATAAACGGAATATATAAGATGATAATAAGTAAAACAAAATAATGTATAGTAGAGGATAAAGGGTGATGGGGTATGGAAGAAAATGAAGACCTCTTTTACCAGAGATCTTTAGGCAGGTATGTGAAAGGAGTGAGAGAACGATATCTTACTTAAACAAAACAAAACAAACAAACAAACAAAAACACTCTTGCCTCTATGAAGAAGAGACAGCACTGGGCCAAGAGCAGAAACAGGGAGATCTGTTGCAAAAGGTTTAGACAAAAGACAATGGTGGCTTGGAATTTAAGGAGGAGGTGACAAGTAGTCAGATTCTGCTTGTATTTTTTGAAGGTAGCATTTATATATAAAATAAATGATCTGTAATTTTCTTTCCTTGTACTGTCCTTACGTTTTTGGAATCAAGATTTCACTGGATGCATAAAATGATCTAGGCAGCTTTTGTTCCACCCTTGGGACCATTTGTATCACATAGGTGCTAATCTTCCCTGATGTGTTAGTGGAATTCACTGTAGAGCTATTCAGGTCTGAGAGAGGTTGACAAGGGTTGACGGTTGGGGGCAAAATGGAGGTTTTTTGCTACCATTTCAATTTTTTAAATTCTTAGTGTTTTCTTCAAATTCTCAAATTTTAATTTCAGCATCTTATTTCTCTTTGAAATTTTTCATCTCATCTAAGTTTTCAAATTAGTCAGTACATACTTGTTTATAATATTATGCCTGCATTACTATTCCTTTTCTCATTCTGCATTTTTTAATTTTCATTTTCTTTTTTGTTTACTAAGTCTTACATGACTATCTTTTATTAAAGTTTTTGAAGAACAAGTTCTGGGGTTTAAAAAATCTTCACTAATTTTATTGTCATTGTCATTTTTTGTTTATTTCATAGTTTTCTGCATGTGGCATGAGTAGTATTTTCTTAATTTTTATTTTTCTGGGTGTTCTCTAACACTTCTCCATTCCCCCATAGTTCTGTATTGGATACTTAGCTAATATATTAACATGGTTCAAAAGCCCAAAAGCATAAAACGTTTTACAGTGGAAACTTGTCCTCTCGTATTATTTCCCATATGTTCAGTTCCTACCCATAGATGAGTACTGTTTATGCTTTCATATGCATCATTCCAGAACTTTTTATGTATATACTAATGGATTCAAATGTGGTTTAATTTTCCTACTTCTCTTGTGGAAGGTTGCATATCATAAATGCTCATCTGTACCTTTGTTGTTCACTATTTTATAGATTTTCCATAACAGAACCGAAAATGCTCTGTAACTTTTTTTTACAATTGCATATAATTATGTGTATTTTATTCAATCGTTGTCCTTTTGGTAGTTCTTTGGTTTCTTTTTTTCTTTTGTCAATATAAATGATGCTTGTAACAGACGCCACTTAAATCTTTTCAGCCTCACCAGGGCCCTTTTTTATTGCCCTGCCCCCATTCTACCACCACCACCTGCAGCTGTGATGACCAGCCCAGCAGGGTAAGGGCTAAGGTTCACTTCAACCAGACAGTACTTGTTCTTGCCCAAGACATGTGACATTCATTTCCTGCCTTAGGGTGCCTCTGTTGCTACTGAGGCTTGAGAAGTCTCATGCTTGATGCCCACACATTCAACCAGAATTGCAGGAAAGTGCATCTTAGAGAAACAGAGAGCAAATCTTAGAATGAAATAAGGAAGAGCCGGCAGAAAAATGATTCACCCTTTCTTTCTCCCTCCATCCCACAGACTGTCCTGAAATGCAATCGTTCATAGGCTCTTAGAATCCTGCCAGAACAAGCCATGAATTGTACTTGGTAGCAGGTTGTAGCCGTTTCAGTAATATACCTTGTGTTGGCTCCCCCTATTTTCCCGCCTCTTTCCCCTCATTCCTTCACTCCTGCTTTCCTGGGCTTGAACTCGCAGCTAAAGTAGCAAGACATAAATGTGTTTGCCTTAGGCTCTGTACTCTGGAGAACTCAGGCCAAGACAGTTGGAATTAGAGAAAACCTTTGAAAGCAGATGCCTCAGGATAAGATTTTGGAGTTGCGTTTCTCTCCAGCCTGGTGCTAATAAGGACCTTGTTACTAGCGGTAAGTGGGGGTGGTGATAACTCCTGATTGAAATAGTATCAGAATCACTAAGGATTTCATCAGGGGTTAATTGAGATGAGATGCAGGGGGAAACTGAGGCACTGGCATGTACTGTGGCTATAGCACATCTCATGCCTCAGAGAATATGGTGATAATTATAAGCATAGGATGATGGAGGAGACTGAACTGTTAATGACATTGGAAAACTCAAATAAGGTCGTATTGAGCCAATTGCCTCTATGATCATCTGAGAGGCACCATGCTGGTTATTCAGCTGTTGTTTCTCTATGCCAACCTCATTCTACTCTTTGCTATATGATGTTCTGCAAGCCTGTTTTGGCAGCTGGCTCCCTGTTATGTTTTCCCAAAAGGAAACACTAGAGGGAGACTGAAAGCCTGAAGGAGAAACAACCAGCTCCTTCCTGATGTATATTCTGCAACTGCCAACATCACCCCTTCAGAGATACCAGCTTCCAGTGCTCCTCCATAGGAGCCTGAGTTCCTGCTACATGGAGTCTCTCCAAGAGTCTAGGTTTCAACGAATTCAACCTCTTCTCTTTGTTTCCCAGCCCTTGGAATGGTAACTTCTTTCTGTCCTATTCTTTCTATGTTATCTTAATGTATTCCTTTTGCCTTTTTAGTCTTTTAATATCTGTTTAGCCAATTCTTTTAATACATTGTTTCTGTTATATGACTGGATTGAGTCTAATATATTGAAATGGACATCCATTCCAGAGATTACAGATGTAATGTGTTATCTTGCACATCTGCAAGTGGTTCCAAGTTTACTTGGTTGGTTGACAGAACTTGGGTTCCATCATGGCCCACATTCATTGAGATGGAGATGGATCTTTCCCCGTGTAAGGCAGAGGAAGAAATTCAAAGGTTTAGAATGGCATGTCGGAATTGATTTATCATAAGTGACTTGTACACTAACCCCATGGCCCATTCTTACTACATCATCCTAGGTACCTCAGAAAACACTTCCTTCACTAGGGCATTAAGAAATACATTAATAAGAGGGCATCAGAATCCTTATTGTCCTCTATAGGCCAGGAAGGTTGCTGCAAGATGCTGGCACTGCAATCAGTCCCCCGATTTCAATGGAGAAGCTAAGATCCTGGCATACCAGAGCCAAGTGGTAACACTTACCTGCCAAAGACAATGAGGACACATTTATAGTAAAGAGTATGAGGGATAAAGGGGTAATCAGAATGTTTGGCCATCAGCTAGGAAAATGAACTAGATAAACATTATAGTAAAATGTTACTTGATCCTTATAACAGGATTTAAAAGAAATCTAGGTCTCATGGCCAGAAAGTGGACTTAAGTCACCACAATGGAGAGTCAAAGCCTCTTGTCTAGCTTGAATATCTAAACCAGTTCACAAACTAAATCCCTTTGATTGAAGAGGAGGGTAGGCCCCTTGAGAAAAGACCTTGCAATTCAGCCACAAGAATGTACTATAAATCTTCTTCCAAGTTTTTACTTAAAGAGACTTTGCTTTCACTTACTATAATGACTGTGCTAAATAGAAAGGAAATACTCAGACCTTGGCTGATACAGCTTGTTGCTCTACTCCTGCAGCCACACGGCAGACTGTGCTGAAAACCAGGCCCTGGATCTGATTTTAAGGGTGGCAGTGCGTCAAAGGAAAATGACTGTGCAAACTTGACAGATTTCCTATGTAAAGATAGGACCTTTATATAAAACAAAATAGGGCCCTGAGATCTGGAACTAGGGCATTTTGATAGATGAGCCTGAGAATCTTTAATGCCTAAATTCTTCTAAATCCTCTGGCAAGCAAAAGCAGACCCTCCCACTTGCTGGGGAGAGAGGCCTTCCTGTACTTGGAGACTACGTAATGATCTCAGCTGTAGCAAGTGTCTCATAAAATGATGCCTTTTACTAACATACTGATTCTACCCTTCATTAACCCAGGCTCACCTGGAGTATGACCCCTATAACTAGGGTCAGATTTTAGCCAAAGTTGAATAAGGAAATACCCTGCTCCAAAAAGAAATAGCTTACATGTCAAGGGAATTCAATTATGTGGATCATATGCACAGTCATGAGCCAGAGGAACATGAGAGGGACCACATCTGGAGAACACTGAACTGGGAAGAATGTGAAATATAAGGCTAGATAGGAGAGAATTTACTGATGGGGACACTCATCTATGACTCAGGATTCAGTATTTTGGCAAAGACACCTGGAACCAGTCTTCATAGTCTGCTGGGATGGCCTTTTGAAATTTGGATACAGCAGTAGCTTATAGTAAATGAAGTGAAGATGCCAGAATTTTTTTGGCATAAGACTGGGAAAGAGTTCAGAAGGCTCAAGGATATGGAAATGTTAGAAAGGATTTACTGAATAATACCTGAGGACCCGCCACCCAGCTGGTCCCAAAGGATACTCCCTTTCTAAAGGCAACAAACAATGTACCTGTGAAGGTGTCATCAACATCTTCAAGAAGCTTCATGTTGGCTGTCTTGTAGAGGCTGGAGCTGATGGTGTGTGATGCTGCCATGGAGTTGTGATTTTGGGAATTCATGAGTACGAAGGGATTAAGAAGTGGCAGAAGCCAGGTGGCAGCACTGAATCATCAGAGGCAAGCTGAATCTAATTACCGTAACGAGTAAGGTCAACATATGTTATAGTTTGCATGGGACTGTTTTTGCCTATTGTCCCAGCATATTATTACTAGTGCCAGCTTTCACTCTCAAAAGTGTCCTGGTTTTGACAATCAATCTTTGGTTATCCTACTTATAAACAGAAAAAATGGAATGGCAATTAAGGTGCTTTGATCCGTAGGGATTTAGAGTGATGGCCATTAGATCATGGTGTTTCTAGGGTCAAAACAGAAGGACAATGGAGTAAGGTGTTACCTGATTTGTATAACAGTGAAAACAACAATACTTTTAAAAAATGAAAGCTAGTGAGGACTGGGCTAATGTCAACCATTATAATAGAAAATTGCAATATCTCATTCGCTTTTCAGATCTAAGCCAGTTTATAGTCTGAGAGCCAACTGATTGAAGCACAGGCTGTGTACCCCTGAGGAAGTACCCTGTAATGTCATCATAGGTATATATTTGTTCATTCATTTCCCAAAGGAATCTGTGATTTTTTTTCCAGTATAACTGCCAACTGGAGAAAGGAAAATATACAGGCTTTTGGAGGGCCAGAGAAAAAGTAAAATTTATGCAAGTAGTTGATAAATGGAGTCCTGGCCCAAGCCCATCTTACAGTGGATCCAGTGGGTCCACCGATTCATCTTGTGGTGATTTTCCTGATCCTCAATATATAGCTGAAATAAAAATTCTTGACACAAACAGAACTTTAACATTTGACCTTATAAAGTCAAGTCCAATATGTTAGGAGTACCAAGTGTAAGTCCCTGAAACTGCTACCCATTCTTGGCCAAGATAATAAGTCAGAAGCAATACCAAGTGAGAAGAATTGCAGAGATTAGTGCCAGTGTAAAATATTTAAAGTATGTAGGGATGGTGGTCTCCATCACATCAAGGTTTAATTCTTGCTCCTGCAAAAACCATATAGATAATGAGGGGTAATGTTGGAATACCATAAATATGAACAGGTAGTAGCCCCAATTGCAGCTGCCATGCCAAATGTATCTTTATTGGAACAGATCAACATAGCGAACTATTAATTGGGTAAATGTGTTTTGCTCAATCTCAATCAGTAGAAAGAATCAAAAGCAGTTTCCTTTTGTCTTGACCCAGAGCTGTGTTACATTTCTTGCTCTCTGTCATAATGTGTCTGCATACTATTGATTTTCTTGTTATTTCGTGGAACATCACTGGCTTACTATATTGATAACATCATGTTATTTGGATCTTGTGAGCAAGAAGTGGTAAGTACCCTAGATGATTCCCTGTTACTAAATGATAGGAGATAAGCCCCATGAAGATTCAGAGGCCTGCCATATTATTTTCTGGAGTCACAGGAGTGGACAATACTGGGTTATCTTCCTCTAAGATGAAGAATATATTGTTGCACTTGACACCTCCTGCCACAAGAAAAGAAGCAGTATGCTTAGGAGACCTCTTTGGGCTTCAGAGGAAATATGTACTGCAATACAGAATACTGCTTTAACTCATCTATTTAGTCACTCAGAAGGCTTGCATTTTTGAAGAGACTCACAGCAACAGAGGACTGTGTAACAGGTCCAGGCTAAGATGCAAGCTTCTTTGCCACTCAGGCCATATGATTTAGTCATTTACAGTTTTCACTGTACAAGTCTTTTACATCCTTTGACAGACTTACCTGAAATATTTCAAATTTTTATGTTATTTTGAATGTTATTTTAATTTCAATTTCTAGTTGTACACAACAGATATATAGAAATACAATTTATTTTTACATATTATATGATACTCTGCAATCTTGCTAAATTAACTTTTTTAGTTGATCGGAGCGGAGGTCAGATATTAGAATTTTACCCCTTGTTAGGTGTATATTTTTGTATTGCTATGAATATTCTAGAGATTTATTCTGAGATCCAATTAACTTGCTTGAAAACAATTTGATTCTTTTATGATTTGTTTCACAGATCCAGAGTAGTGCTTAATTGTATTATTCTCAACTACTGAGGCAAGGCTTTCCCGAAGTTATTGCCCATTGCTCTGTGAATTATGTTTTATTCCAGTCTGCCTGGTGCAAACAAGCACTACTGCCAGCCCTCTGTGAGTGCGAGGCACTGTTCTCTAATGCTTTTACTTGGTTTTTACGCTAACCTTGGATAATTCTTCACTCTGATGCACTGATGAGTACTCTGCCAAATGCTTGAAGGGGATTTTGCAGGTGTCCTGTGTTCTGTCTTTGTGCAACTCTCTCATCTCTAGTACTCTGGTCTGCAAACCCTAGAGGTCTCGGTCTACTCAGACAGCTTCATCTCTTCAACTCACAGTATCTACCAACATGTGCCTTGGTTTCCCTCCTGGTGTTATAACATAGAAACTCTCTCAGGGCTGGAAGTTGGGGGCAATCCTAGAGCCACCTCATTTGTGTTCAGTCTTGGAAGTTTTCTGTATATGCTCTGAATAATTGTACTCATATATCTAGTTTGTCAAATTGTCAGAAACCTAAATCAAAACCTAGGAACAAAGCTTGCCAGAGAGAAAATGTTAAGGTAGGGGAAATTTGCTTGTGGTGATTAAGGTCTTGCCATTTGGTATCCTCCCTTTCCCACCATTTCATTTGCTCAGTGCCTTCACACATTTTATCTCCTCGTTATTAAAAATTGCTTTCAAGAAGAGATCCAAAACTCATTAACTAGGGTAATCTTCATGTTAACAAGGATGAGTGCTTTCATCTAAAGAAATAAAGTTCCAGTAGTGGTTTTAAACTTTTTTTTTTTTAAATCTGGGTTTTTTTAGGGCCCTGCTAAAATTCTATCTGAATAGGAGCCAACCTGCGTTCAAGTGGGAAAGATGGATTCAACTAATTGAGCAGATTTGTTTTTAGATAGATAATATGCAAATATATGGCTCATCAACTTGCCTCCATCTTGAATTTAGAACCATGAAGTAATATCTAGAGGAGATCCTAATGTTTACCTGTAATTTTCCTTCAAGCTCTTCTCTAAAACTGTTCTCTCTCTGTCTCTCTCTTTCTTTCATCTGTTTGGGAAGCGGATAATGTTGCAGCGAATAGATTTGGCTGACCAGAACTCCATGTCCAATTGATTCACTTCCATGTAACCAGTCGAGGTAGAGACACATGGATTGTCTAACATGTCTCTCACTCACAAGCTCTTCAATTCCTTCATTTATCCAACTTCTCAATGTCACCTCTACATTTCATTTTAAACATAGTTCTCTGAGCATCTGAGCAAAAAATAATCTATGGAGTGTGGATGTTATTTTTATCAATTTTCTTCTTCTATAGTATTTGCAGCTCTAGCAGCAATTGCTTACTATATGGTAGAGATAAAGTACAGGGATGATAAAATAATCCCTTCCCCCTCCTTGGGGGATTCATATAAGACGATAATTTTGTGCAGTTGGCAGACTCTGTGAGAATTTCTTAGCCCTGAAGATATGTGTAATTCTTAGACCTAGTAAACAAAGTCATTCATAACTCACATGTACACAATTTAATAGGACTGCCAAGGAGTGTTTGCCTGGTTATGAATTTATGTGTACAAATGACAGATACATAATACAATTTCTTAAAGGAAGAAAATGCACAAAGAATTTTGTATTCTTGCTTGGTAAATGGAGAAAAGCACCTTAAAGGGGAATATCAAAAAAGTTGTAGTGTAGATTGCAATGTAAATAGTCATTCAAATATTGTTCACAATGTATATTATTCATTCATTCATTTGTAAAACATACATTCATCAAAGTTTTCAAGACCTTTGCACTTACTTTTCTTTCTCCCTAGCGTACTCCTCTTCAAGTTTTTTGTATAGCTAGTATTCCTTTATGGCAACGCAAGACAGACCAACAGACTGGTATTTTTTAAATACATTTTTAATTTTAAAATACTTCAATGTTTTGGTCTTCTTGTTTATGATTTCTTCCAATGATTTCAGGCTTAAAGGTCCTCTGCATTCAAAGGAGTCAATAAATATTTATTTATATCTTCTTTTCTTTTAAAACATTACATTATAAATACACACTTTATTCTGATATTCCTGGAATTTACTTTGGTATATAGTGGAGTAATATTCAGCTAAACCTTGATTTTCTTCCAAATAGCCAGCTAATTGTTCATGATATTTTTGTTGAATAATCTTTGCCTCCCTGACTAATTTGTGTTGCTTGTTGTATAATATGTTTGCATGCATACTTGTAACTGCTTTTACAAATTAGTAACAGTATAATGACAGAATTAATGGAACTTTGTAATATATATAACTTTGCTGTGGTATAATTTACATGCAATACAATGCACTCATTTAAATGTACAGATTAAAAAAGTTGACAAATGTATACACCCATGAAACCAATATCACAATCAAAATATACAACATTTCTGTCATCCTAAAAGATTCCCTTGTGCTCCTTCCAGTCAATCCCCAGCCTGCACTTCTAATCCTAGGCAATTACTGATTTGCTTTCTATCACTATAAATTAGATTTGCTATTTCTAGAATTTCAAGTAAATGGAATAATACATTGTGTGTATGCTTGCATGCACCTCAATTCAAGAGATTCTTCTATTTTATTGTGAATGTCAGTAATGAATTCCTGGTAATTGTTGAGAAGTTCTATATTGTGTTGATATATAACACATTGTATGAATACATGGTGAATGTTTATCCATTCACCAATCAAAGAAGATCTGGGTTTTTTCCAGCATGAAACTATGATCGATGCACAATCATGAGCACATTTTGTGAACATATATGTTTATTTTGGAAAAATATCTAAGAGTGGAATTGCTGGGTCATATGGTTAACTGTATCTTTAACTTTGGAAGAAACTGCAAAGTGTTTTTCCAATGGTTGTACCATTTTCTATTCCTACCACGAATATGTGAGAGTTCCAGCTTTTTTTCATCCTTGCAAACACTTGACATAGTCAATCTTTTTAATTATACTTACTGTATTGTCATTTTAATTTGTAGGAGTATCTCATTGCTATTTTAATGTGCAGTCCTTTGAAGACTAATGATGTTGAATAACTTTTCATGTGGTTTAGTATCTTTGGTGAAGTGTCAAAATTGTTTACCTTGCTTTCACTAGGTCCTTTGTCTTCTCATTATTATAATGTGTGAGTTATTTATATGCTCTGTTTACGAGCTCTTTATCAGATTCATGTATTGTGAATATTTTTCCCAGTGTATAGTTACCTTTTTGTTTTCTTAATGATGTCTCTTCAACACCAGAAGGTTTTAATTTTGATGAAGTCCAATTTATCAGTTTACTTTTTCTAAGAAGTATTTTTCTGCCATAATATCAAACAAGTTTTCTCTTATTTTCTCCTGTGATTCATTTTGAGTTTCCTTTTTACTATGATGTGATGAAGTACGGGCTACACTTAATTTATTTTTTCTGTATAGATATCTAACTATTCTAACGCTATTGCTTGGGGAAAAAACCCTACCCTTTTTTCATTGAATTATCTGACATATTAGTTGAAAATCAATTGACGATACATGTAGGCCAATTTCTGGATTCTCAATTCATTTCCATAGATATATATGTTGGTTCTTATGCTTATAACACACTGTCCTGATTAATATGGTTTTACAGTAAGTCTTGAGAACATGTAAGCCCTTCTTAATTTTTTTTTCAAAATTGTTTTGGTTCTTCCAGGTTCTTTGGATTTTCATATCAATTTTAACATGATCTCGTCGATTTCTATGTAAAAGTCTGCATGGATTTTGACTGAGTCTGCATTGATCAACAACATCAAATCTTCTGATTCAAGTAGATAGAGGAGTAACCCTACCTAAAATGCGTGTGACCAGCAGTGTTCTGGATTTCAGATATTTTCAGATTTTGGAATATTTGCGTACACATAATGAGATATTTAGGGAATGAGAACCAAGTTTAAACAAGAAATGTGTTTATATTTCATATATGCCTTATACACATAGCCTGATGGTAATTTTATTTAATATTTTAAATAATTGCGTGCATGAAACAACATTTGTTTACATTGTACGATAGAAGGCAAAAGTTTCACTATCTCAGCCACCCATGTAAAAAATCCATGGTTGTTTGACATCACCATCAGTCCTTACTCTGAATGTACATGCTACCGATAAGCAATCATTTTCTTACAATTATTTATACATAGGTACTTACAATAAAAATATGCCATAGCATCCTTACAGTGAAAAAATAATGTGTTCAGGATTACTAAGCAGCACAGAACATCCCCAGAATACCTGTGTTAGCTGGTAAGCAACAGCAGCAAACAACGGCAGCCTTTTCATTTCCACCTATAATGCTGTGTTTTGATTAAAAAGTTACTGTCCACTTTATTTTATTTTAGGGAGTGAGGAGAAATAGCAGAAGCTGTTGAGGGACCAGAAAGTGGGTCCTGTACGTATCAGGAGGCATTTTGCTAAATGACTTTTTAAGATGTTTCCTCCAGAGTTCCTCTGACTCATTAACAACAGGTTTTGACTTAGAAGTCTCCCTTTGATTTTATAAACTGACATGATTTATTGTTCTGTTATGAATACGCACTGCTCTAGTCTTTCAATAAACCCATCACACATTTTCACCATGCCACCTATAGGTACTTTTTTTCTGCAGTGTTAAAGTGTCATCTTCATTCTCTCTAATGTCACAATCATCACAATCACCTTGACTCAGAACCATTTTGGCTGTTTCACCATCAATCAATGGATGAACAACTGAAGCCTCATTACAGACGTTAAAGACTTCTTCCCTCTCTACTTCTCCCAGCTTACTGCTTGACCCTGCAGGGTTTTTTTTGTTTTGTTTTGTTTTGTTTTGTTTGGCATAGTGAAGAAGGTCAGACATCATTTTTTCTCACTTGACATACAGAATCTTTCAAAGTCATCATTTTTTTGGTCATCATTGCTTAATACAGTTGCAGGCCACGGGTTGTGCCTAGCATGCACAAACTGTGTCTTTAGTCATTGTGTTTCAAGTGTTGGCAACAGTATATACAGCATCTTTCATGCCAAACTCCTTTGCAAACCTTCCATACTTCTGCTTCTCTTCACTGCTGGTAGCATGCTGTCCAGGCAAGCTAAAATAAACTATGCATTGTGTGCCTGCGTTTGGACGATAATCCTATCACATGAGGTCAGGTGTAGACTTTTCCACTTGTGGCATCATCTCAGTGCTCAAAAAGTTTTGGATTTCAGAGCATTTTAGATTTTGAATTTTTGGATTAAGTATGCTCAACCTGTAGTATATCTCTCCAGTTGTTTTGTTCTATTTAAGTTTTCCTTGCAATGTTTTGTAGTTTTTAGTGTACACGTTTCTCACACACATTGTTACATTTATTCCCAACTATTTTGCTTTTTTGAGGATACTATAACTGATATTTTTTTCATTTTAATTTGTGTTGCTAGTGTAAAAATACAGTTGATTCTTGCACACTGACCTTGAATCTATGATTATGCTATTACTTCTAGTAGCTTTTCTGTCAATTCCATAGAATTTTCAACATTCACAGTCATTTCATCTGTGAATAAAGACAATTATGTTCTTTCCTTTTCAATCTGTATAGCTTGTTTTTTTCTCTTTCTTTCTTTCTCTTTCTTTCTTCTCTTTTTTCTTTTTTTTTTTTTCTTTTTTTTTGCTTTGTGGCACTGGCTGAGACCTCCAGTACAATGTTGAATAGAAGAGGTGAAAGTGAACATTCTTGCTTTGTTCCCAAGGGTACTACTGCAGCAATGGCTCATAATAATAAAAACAAGAACAACAATGATTATATTTTCAAAATTGTATCGAGGCTTTACACTGTGCCCAGTAGACATTCTTTTATGCACCTCTATATGTATCAGCTCATTAATCCTCACAACAACTCTTTATGTGTCATTATCATTCCCATTTCACAAATAAAGAAATCAGGCTGCAGAGAGGTTAACTAATTTGCTCAAGATTACACAGCCAGTAAGCAGAAGTATCATAATTGGGAAATTAAGGATTCTGAACTGACCCAACACCTGATGTCTACCACTGTATTTCATAGTCACAGGGTAACAGAGCAGAAGATAGAATGGACGTGGATGAATACTTGGCTTTGATTTCCGTCTCTGCATTACTTTGGTTTAGGACCCTCTCCTTTTAAAAAGGTAATATGATTTCTATCACAGGGATATTAGGAAAACAAAGTGAATTTCACATAAGAAAGTATGCTGTACATCATAGATGCTAAGATATTTTTTACTCTATTTTGTCTATTTTAAACTTAATGTTGCTTTTCTCTGGTAGAATTTAAAAACGCACAAGTTTTCTGATGCACGGTTTTGCAAATCTCCCTGACCACCACTGCCTTATTCTGTCTTCTACTTTTGGCCTCTTCCCCTCCCCCAAATAATATTACTTAACACCAATTTGAACAGAAAGCACACACAGCAGAAAGGAACACTGTGAGAAGGGCACAGTCATCAGTTTTGTTATGTCCATGAGAGTTGCAAATAGTGTAAGTGTTTTGTGCAAATTTTGTGCAGGGCACTTTCAAGTCACTTTTATTATTTTGGTAAAGGATTACTTCGATGCTTTTCAAGAATATTTTTAGTAATATTAGATATACTGAATGGAAGAGAGACCAAATGTCAAGCAATTAAAGTGGTGGGCTGTGGAGGCAGAATGTCTGTGTTCAATTCCTTCTGATGTCACATTTGCTAACTATGGAAATTTGGACAAGCTGTTCTGTTCAGTCTGGCTCTATTTTGGTTTCCTTTTCAATAACTGGAGACATTACTGGCTTTTAACTATTTATATTTTTATGAGGATTAATTGTCATATGTAAGTTCTCAGTAAGAGTTAGCTTTTGCAATTTAGGTCCATCTTTTAAAAGTTGTCCTATTACTTAATAGCATCATAATATTTCCAAGTAGACAAATAATATTACTCTGTTAATAGAGCGTTTCCTCCTTGTTTTTTTTTTCTAAGCATGCCTCAGTTTTGCTTGAGTTAATTCTACAGTTTTGTCTAAGACTTTATAATCTTCACGCTGTGAAACAGAAAATTTGCCTACATATTAGAAACAAAAGAAATATAAATCTTGTTATTGTTTACACATGTCTGCACTATAAAACAAGCTGACACCATTTGGGTTGCCAAAAAATTTAGTTCAGCAATGGAAAGAGAGAATTCTTGTTGACTTCACAAAGTTGCAAATCAAGACAATTTAATTGACTCTTTCCTTAAAACAAGTCCATTGACTAGTGTAGTAGGATTAGTATAGTGCACACTTTGCATTCCCATCCCAAAAAGTGTTATTATCATCTTAATCTTCATTTAAAAACATTTATTTCTTCCTGCAACTTTTCTATGTTAACTCCCTTTTTGCATTTTTCTTTACAATGTAAACGTTTGTTGGTCCAGGTACTGCTAAGTTTTTCTCGGTGATTTGACTGTGTCACTACAGGATAAAGAAACAAACATCTTTCAGTTCTGTGAGAGCATGTCAAATTATTTTTAGAAAGCAGATTGAAAATTGGCAAGAGAAAAGAAATGGAATGACAGCAGTATTTTTAAGGCTCAAAACCTCTAGGTAATAGGAAAGCAGAAGGCTGATTCCAGTGTATTAGCACCCACCTGGATGTTCTTGATAAATAATTCACAACTAATTTGCCTGTTCAAAAGATTAAAAATGGATTTGAAGGGCCATTTTCACTCAGTCTTCCTGGTGTTGATCTAAGCAATAAAGACAATAATGAAAAATCTCTCAAGAGATTATGCTCCATAGGAGGAATCTGGGGAGCCGGCATGAGGCCATTATTTGTCCGTTACTATAAAAGCGTTTCCAAAACTGAGCGATATAGAGTGTTGCAACTGTTCCCAATTTCCCCCTTGATGTGCTTGGTATAAAATTGCTCTCTGTACTTTCAGCCAAAAGTTGTGTGCATCTGGCTCTCAAAGATTAGACCGTGTCTGTTGACAAGAAATAGGCATTGGGGAAGCATATTGGATGTTAAAGGCATGTTTTCTTTTCATGAGGTGTTAAGGGAATGACATTAAATTAGCATTCTCCTGCTTTGTGTTAAGCCATAGAGTAAATTTTTGCTCTTCAACATCAATCTCAGGAGACAAGACGCCTTGATTAACAGAGGAGGGTGTAAGATCAAAAGAAAAACTGTTCTCCAGGCCCAGTTCCAACCTGGAGCCGTAATAGTCATAAAGCAATACTTGATCCAAAACCATATACTGACACCAAACAATCACGAACTTCCCACTATAGGTATATTCCTCAACAGAGATTTCCATATTTCTTTCCATTCCCAGTTAGCATTCCTATTTAATCTCCATCAAAGAAGACAATTAATGCAGAAGTTTATTAATAAGACATTTCAGTCAATAATTCCTCTTATATTAGGTGTGCTTTTAAATTATTCCAATGATGTAAACTTTTTAATTTGCCCTGACTTCTGATTTTCTTCTACTTTCTAATTATATATCACCTTGGTTTTTTTCTGTATTCTAATTACAGGGGAAAAGAGGAATACTGGGTAAACTATTGTGAATATTTTATTCATATTTCTAAATATAAGAATTGAGAAATAATTATTACATATAAGCATTAATAAAGACAATTTAATATTTAACAAAATCCTTATCTAACGTCCTCCCACTGGGTAAAAGAATGAACAAAATAAATATCAGGTGGTGTTTACAAATTAAAATAAAGCTACTTGTGGGCAAATTCACTGAAATTTTTTAATTACCTGTACGTCAGAATCATGCAGGTGAGAAAAACATTCCTATAATGTATTTATAATATACATAACTCAGTGGGATAATAGAGTATCATGAATGTATATTCTGAAGATAATGTGATCAGGTTGAAGTGTTTCTCAGGTAATACATTTTCTGCTTAATTTTATTAAAATGTATAGGCATTGTGTTAAGGAGCAAGTTTATATATTAATTATTATCGTTTAAAGTGTTATTATTCCTAAAATTATACTTAAAAGCTTAATACCAGTGATCTAACAAATTAAATTGCATAATTAAATTTGAGATCACAGAGTGGATATGTGGAAGAATACATTTTGGAACATATTGTTCATCTTTTTGTGAATTTTTATTTTGACTAGTATCACATTTTTGACCCAATTAAATGTTCACCAAACTATTCTGTTTTAAAAAATTTATTGACAAATAATATTTATACATATTTATAGGGTACATGTGATATTCTGTAGCATGCACAGAATGTATAATGATTAAGTTAGGGTATTTAGAATATCTATCACCTCAATATTTGTGATTTCTGCATGTTGGGAACATTTCAAGTCCTCTTTTTAAGGTATTTTGAAATATTCAATACATTTCTGTTAGCTATAGTGACCCTACTCTACTATCAAACATTAGAATTTATTCCTTCTAACCATATGTTTGTACCCATTAGGCAATCTCTCTTAATCCCACATCACACTCACACACGTTCTTCCCAGCCTCACGTAACTATTATTTTCCTCTCTGCCTGCATGATATCAACTTTTTAAGCTCCCACATATGAGCAAAAACATGTGATATTTGTCCTTCTATGTCTGTCTTATTTCACTTAACATAATGACTTCTAGTTCCATCTATGTTGCTGCAAATGACAAGATTTTATTCTTTTTATGGCTAAATAATATTCCATTCTGTATATATATCACATTTCTTTATGCATTCATCTGTTGATGGACACTGAGTCGATTACAATCTTTGGTACTGTGAATAGATCTGCAATAAGCACAGGGGTGCAGGTATCTTTTTGATATATTGGTTTCCTTTCCTTTGGATAAATACCCAGTAGTGAAATTGCTGGGTAGTATGGTAGCTCTATTTTTAGGTTTTTGAAATGCCTTCATACTATTTTGCATAATGGATGTACTAATTTACATTCTCACCAACAGTATATAACAGTTCCCTTTTCTCCACATCCTCACCAGCATCTGTTATTTTTTGTCTTTTTAATAACAAGTTATTCTATTTTTATGATTTGAATATTGCTATATAAGGCTTTTTATGTTTCCATTCATCAAAACATACATTATTCGTTTTCATTCATTTTATCCATTTCTGGGTAATTTTGGGAACAGCACATAGATGGATTTATTTTTATCAATGCTGAGCAACTCTTTTAGAAAATAACTTTGATGATTTTTATGATTACTGGCATATTTGTTCTTGTGTTTGCCAAATTATTTTGTGTTTTTTATCTGTCATACTTCTTCTTTGCTTATTTTTTGTTGTTCTCTTTTCTTGTTTTCTCTTCAACGGGTCAAGATTTTGTTCCCTCCTCTGCTCTACTTGTTCAATATAAATTGTGTATTGTATTTCTCTTTTTTACTCTTCTTTTTTGGGGAGACAGGGTCTTACTCTGTTGCCTAGGCTGCAGTGTAGTGCTACGATCACAGCTCTCTGCAGCCTGCTTAAGCTAGTCTCCCACCTCAGCCTCCTGAGTAGCTGGGACCACAGGCACAAGCCACCACTCTCAGCTGATTTTTGCATTTTTGGTAGAGACTGGGTTTTGCCATGTTGCCCAGGCTGGCCTTGAACTCCTGGGCTCAAGCAATCCTCCCGCATTGGCCTCCCAAAGTGCTGGGATTACAGGCATGAGCCACTGCACCGGGCATTACTTTTTCACTCTTGACGCTTTATATTTTAATATTTATGCATATATTTGCATTTTAAAAACAAAGTTCTGGGTTAATCAGTCTCTCTCTTTCTGAAGAAGACAATCGTCTTTGCACACTTTAATATCTTCCAAACTTTCCCCCAACTCCCATATAACTTTTGCCTACAATTATAGACACATCTTGTACTAAATATAAAAATATTATTTTGTTTTTGTTTACAAACAACATCCATTTGCATTTTCCCATATGGTTTCCTGATTCCTTGCTCACTTTGATTCTTGTACATCACTACTTCTTTCTAAGTCTATAAATCTATTTATTTGACTGAAAAATAGATTTTTAAAATTCTTCCAGTTTCTAATTCTGTTCTTTATTTTAGATGTATGTGTGTGCCTACAAACATCTTCATAAATTATAACTTGTCTACGGAGTTATAGTACAGTTATTTATTCTTTTAAAATGTAAAGATATTGATCCATTTCCTAAGGCATTATTTTTGCTGATAAAAATCTACAATTAATCTGATTTCTGTTTTTGTTTTGTAGAATTTTCTCCTTATCCTAATGTTCTGCATTTTTACTACAATAAGACTAGATAGGAATTTTTAAACTATATTTATTCCATGTGACACATAATAGAATTTATCAATCTGAAAACTCCTTTCCTTAATATTGAGAAATTCCAGGTATTAATTATCGTGCTTTTGCTTTGCACCCATTTTCCCTATTTCTCATTTTGGAGCTCCTATTAGATTATGCCAGGCCCATGGCTTCAGCTGCTTGCAGATATGTTTTTGTCAGGTTTTGCTTTGTTTTGCCATTTTTGGGATGATATCTTGGTTTTTGGACCATGTATTATTCCCCTTCTTGTTTTTGAATATGACCATGTGCTTTCCAACTTAGAGCATATATTTTACCTCTGATTTATGGGTGTATTTGAACAGAAGATGAGAGTTTAACATTGGCTCAATTTACTATCTTGACCTGGAAGTCATCAGAACTTACTGAAACAGGAAAGAGAAAAAGCAACAGCCTAAGTAGATACATGAAAATACAATATAGTAAACTCTTGTAAACATTTAACGCCAATCCACTTTCTTTCTCTTTTGCCTTAAAATGAGAAGCCAAATTTGAGTTAAGCTACTCTATTAGTTACCTTTGTGTTACGTGAAGGTGATTTCACAGGCTTCCATTTCCTAGCTCTAATTGGAGGAAAAGAGAACCTCCTTCTAATTCTCCCCAAGCATAATACTTTCCATGACTCAACCTCCATTTCCCCTGAGTTTAGAACCCTTCTTAGATCTGCCAAAGAAGAAAAAGAAAATTTTCCCATACCATTGGCCAGTGGAACCAGTGGCTCTGAACAAGACAAATACAGAGTTTAAAAAAAGATCTTTTTGATGCAGCGGAAAGGGGAAATAGGAAGAGTACACAGACCAGGGAAAGAAAATATTTACCACTTCATAAGCCATAGCCAGGTGAAACACTTTTGAATTATTTCCTTATTTTTGGACCCTTCCAGGTAGGCTGGTAATAGCAGTAGTTGTTGCCATGACAACCGACAGATTAATATTAGAGTTCTCCAAATCATGAGGCCCTTATATTGTCAATAACAAAGCTTGAAGGAAGTAACTTTTAGTCTTTTAATTATTTTTAAATTTGTTACGTTTTTCTGATATTGTCCCATTGGCATCCTGCTCCCAAATGATTTTTATCTCTGTCACAGTTTACTGAGTCAAGCTTAAATAATTAACTGTAAGATAGAAATAAAAATATTTAGATACAAAAAGATTGGGTGACTGGTCTGAATACCAGAGGGAGTTAGTGGTAGATCCCAGAATGAGGCTGATAGCACTTAGACCTTCTCCATTCCCAACATCAGCAGTTCCGCATGTAACATGAATGTGTCATTCTAGTTAAATTCATTTTTTAAAATGACCCCTGCAATCAGCAAAATCAGATTTCTAAAATAGGGTCTTTCTTGGCAGAAGAAAAACATATGATTTGTCACCTGATCTTTTGTTCAGATTATTTGAGCAATAACTAAGTAATGTCCTAGAGTGCACTGCATTAGTAGCTATACATTGAAAATCCTAGCACCATATTCCATGAAAACAATTCTTGTTCAGATGAGGGAAGCCTTAGCATGGAATCTAAAATTTAAGATCTTATTCTAGTCTGATGTCTACCTAGACGAGAAATTGAAGATTAGACATTGTAAATGACTTATTCAAGGTCACACAATTTGTGAGCACTGCCAAGAACAGAAAATCTGTTCTCCTAACTCCCAGTGCAGTGCTTGTTCAGTTGTATCACACTCAATATGATCATTTCTCCCCCTAATACAACTGCCAGAGCTTGACAGATTATTAGATAGGTGAGAGTGAGTAATTTACGGTGGTAGTCATCCTCTTCTTGTTATTGTCATATGTGAAACAGAAAGTATAACTTCTGCTATGCTAAAAGTAGCTTGTAAAATTGAACTTACAGTTAGCAACATTTTACATGGGCCTGGTTCCTTTGTGGCAAGTGATTTCACTATCTTAAAATTCAGATTGTTGAATAGAGAATCAAATATTGGAGTGAATTTAAACATTGTGATAAGGTGAAGTGAAAATCCATGATCACAGTCAAATGATCACCTCTGTCTAAATGACCTTGAATAGCAACAGAATAATCAACCCTACTTGGTAATGGCTTGTTTGGCAGCAGAAGCCCAGGCTTGAAGTCTATGTAGTTGAAGTCTATGGTCTGACTCTGGACCTGGTGATCTTCTCTTACAGATAATATTTTGTTTCCTAAAGACCACCGAAAGGTGAAAGACAGCCCACCAGCTATTCATCATTTTAGCAGCTATTGTTTTTTCCATTGCTCACTTTCAGTAAACATTATAAAACAAAAACAATTTGTGTTTTTCATTCCACTGTGATCACCTGATGAGTCATGGCACATTGAGAAAGGAAAGATGTCACGAATGTTTAATCAGCAGTGATTTAAACAAGGGACATGTTTGAGGGAATTAACAAAATCAGCATGCTCATTGCTCCAGGGTGATTTTTCTTGCTGGTAGGACTAAATGAAAATCAGAACTCAAAGCAGTAGAAGTCTTTCAGGTCCAATTCATGCTGCCAGAGTTAAATGGCTGCCAGGATGGAAGGCTGAATCACTCCCTATTCCAGTTACAGCTGTGTTTTTCATACGTATAATGAATTTCTTGATTCCAATGTTTAAAACATTCACTCATCTTCTGGAGCTTTATTCTTATCTCCTATCCTCCATCTCTTTTCTTTCCCCCATCCCTACTTCATCCCTAGGAACTGATTGCAAAGCATTTAAAGGCATTTGGAATCACATCATTTCAGAATGTCCTAATTTAGCCTGATGTAAACGTCCTGAGGTAAAATATTCTGAAGGAGGGCTGAATCAATGAGTGGCAATTCTTCTTAGTGAAGCCATCGAAGACAAGCGGGCCAGAAAAAGTGCTTAAAACTGTTAAGACAAAATGTATTTGGGAAAAACTAGAAAGTTAAAGCATAGGTTTAAAAAAAGTCAATAGTGAAAGTGCAGGCACAGGAGAGCTGAATTAACTACCATTCATGGAAGACAAGGTGTAGGATTTTAATGACTGAAAATTTGGTGTCAATTAAAGGTGTAGTGTTGCAAACTTGGGCTGTGTGATTAGAATGCATGATGCCCAAGACGAGGGTGGAAAAGGTTTGATTCCTCCCTGCAGTAATTATATAATATCTAGATATCATATGTAGTCCTGAGGGTCAAATTCTCATGTAATTAATGTTTCTGACTGGTGTTCTTGGTCCCTTCTATGCTACACTTAATTTTCATAAGGTGTGCCTCAACCCATCTCCCAACAACTGGTAGTACTAAATGCTCATGGAAAAAGTGTTGAATAACATATAAAGGAGAATCTAGTGGCAGAAGAGTAGGCTATGAAGATCCAATTCAAAATTACAGCTGAACAATTGCCTTGCAATTACGTGCCTTCTTGAAACAACACTAAGATTTTAGTGAAGTGAAGTTAATCTTTAGTATTTTGCCTAGGCCTTCAGACATGACTTCAGATCACATGGACACAAAATAAGCAATATTCATTTGATTATTATGATGGAAACCAAATGGGACTAACAAAGAGATATGTCACAGTCTATTGACTGGAAGGCTGATTTCTTTTGATTTGTGTGGGCAATCTTGACTGTGTATGTACTGCGTTAAATAATTTATGCTCAAATATTTGTCAGAACCACTACGCTGTTCAAGTAAAAGACACTAAGCTCTATGACATTTCTAGACCTGAATGTTTTGGCTTGGGAGAGAGAGGATGGGGTATCCCCTGGAAGCTGTTGAGAGCTCCTTGCTTCATGTGTGCATACTGCCTGCTTTGTAAAATCCAGGTCCTCTAGGAAGAAAACAGGATTAGTTGAGGTGACTTGACAGCATCCAGATTTAGGTTTGTACCATCTTTTGAGTAGATTTAGAAGGATGGACAAGCTTGTTCACTAGTAGTAGTGAAGCAGTAGTAAAAGAAATCCCCCAACTCCTCAGTTCAGCCTGCTGAAGATTTTCTTCCTAAAGCTAAGGCAATTGTTCTAAAGCAATTTAGTGTAAAGATTAAAGAGCTAGACTTTGGCACCTAATTTGCTTGCATTGAAGCCTGCCTCTGTTACTAGTTAACTCTAGGGACAGTGACCCTTGATGTCTCAGTTTCCTTGTCTGTGAAATAGTCATGAAAAATGACCACCCTATCTACTTCTTAGGGCTGTTTTGAAGACTAAAGAGTTAATGTGAGGTGAGCATGGTGCAGTGCACCCATAGTCCAAGCTATTAGGTAGGCTGAGGCAGAAAGATTGCTTCAGACTAGGCATTCGAGGCTGCATCGCACTATGATTGTGCCTGTGAATGGTTACTGCACTCCAGCCTGAGCAACCATAGTAAGACCCCATCCCTAAAAACTAAAACAAAACAAAAAACAAAACAAACAAACAAAAAAGGAATAATGGTAAGGTACATGGTGCATAGTAAATACTACTGAGGTATTTGTCACATAAATATAAATAGGTGGTATCTACATCCAGAACCAGTGATCTTAAAAAATGCAGTTTGTAGCTTTCTATAGAGTTACATTCTAGCAGCGTTAATATGAATACATCAGAAGGAAACCTAATTTATAGGCTCTTTTCTATTAAAGCTGACCTTTTCCAAGGTGAACTGTTAAACTTTGGAAGGGAAGGAGAAGTTGCTTGCAACTGCATAATTCTTAAATGATACTCTGTGTAACTTAGTTAAGGGTGGGAAGAGAGAAATTTCTTAAGGCAGAGTAAAGGCGTGGGGTGGTCACAGAGGCCAAACAGGCAAGAGAAAACATGACATTTGGAGAACTTCAAATCATTCAGATTAGAGTAATGAGAAAGTAAGTGGCAAGCGATGAAGCTGGGTGGCAAAGGGGCAGTCTATGAAGAGCTTGTTGGCCTTGCTAAGAAAAATGGATTTATACATTCTGAGGTCTGTGAAAGCCATTTGTATGTTTTAAACAGGTGGACGACTTAAATCAGGTTTGCCTTTCCCTACAATATGGAGAATGGGGGCAGCACTGAGCAAGCAAGCATCATAGTAAAGAGACCAGGAGAGAACAGGAAGCTGTTCCAGTAATTCAGCAAAAATTTGGCAGATGTTGACCAAGTAGTAGCAGCGGTGATAAAAAGAAGTGGAGAGAATCTAGAGATATTTAAGAGGTAGATCTCAGTTTGACTATTGGGTATGGGAGACACTGAATTAAGGATGACTCCCTAGTGTCTGTCTTGGGCAATGATGCAGGTGGAGATGCATTCAAGAGAGGAGAATATAAGAAGGGAAGGCCCATTTGGGGAGGGGTATAAAGATGTGTTGGGTTTTAGAAATGCTGATTTGAGGTATGGGATATGTAAGTGGAGATGTTTGGTAAAAATATACACCTGGAGGTCTGAGGCACTGGAACTCCAGATCTGGATAGTAATTGGATATATAGATGTTAGTTGGAGCCACTGGTGCAGATGAAGCAGTATACGGAACATTTGTAGAATGAAAAGAGAAGAAACAATGGAGTAGATCCCCAAGGAACATCAACTTCTAAGAGGTTATCAGAAGAAAAATGGAATTTGGGAAGTACAGCTTGAGACAGGAAAGCTAGCTCTAGCTGAGTACAGAATCACAGAAACCAAGGACACTGTTGCAAGAAGTGGGAACCAGTGACAGACAGCCCCAAGAAGTCAAGCAAGATAAAGGCTAAAACGGGCACATTGTATATAGTGAACATTAAAAGGCAGCAATGGCCTGACCCTCAAGTTTCTTACAATTCACATAGAAATGTCTGGGAGCCTGGCATAAAAAATACATGGGAAGACTTAACAGAAGCATATGAACATGTAAATTTTGCTGTAAGCATGTGTACACATTAGAATTAAAATAATCTGGCCAGGCACGGTGGCTCACGCCTGTAATCCCAGCACTTTAGGAGGCCGAGGCAGATGGATCACCTGAGTCAGGAGTTCGAGACCAGCCTGGCCAACATGGTGAAACCCCATCTCTACACAAAATACAAAAATTAGCTGGGCACAGTGGCAGGCACCTGTAATTCCAGCTACTCAGGAGGCTGAGGCAGGAAAATCACTTGAACCCAGGAGGCGGAGGTTGCAGTGAGCTGAGATTGCACCATTGCACTCCAGCCTGGGTGACAGAGCAAGACTCTGTCTCAAAAATAAATAAATAAATAATAAAATTTAAAATAATCTGAGTCATATTCTGTATAATTAGTATAGAAAGGCTTAGAAATAAATTTTTTTGCAGGGTTTTTTTTTCGATTGATTGTTTTGAGACAGAGTCTCACTATGTTGCCCAGGCTGGCCCTGAACTCCTGGGCTCAAGCAAGCCTTGGCCTCCCAGAACAGCTAGGATTACAGATGCCCTCTACCACATCCCACAAAGTTTTATCAGAGGAAAAATTTGCCTGAGCAGGAGAAACTCCCACAGGAGAAATGGAAAATCGATCCTGTTTCTATAAAGTTTTGTGGGGTTGCTCTGAATTCTCCTCATATTTCATGTATTCAAGGTAAGTTTCAAAACTGTGGCTATTTTATAGTAGCAATATATCATATCTGTGACATTTTATATTCATTGACATATAGTATGCAAGAGTTTTCTCACTATGGTCACTGTTGGTTTCATTTTGTGTATTGCATTTAGGCTTAAGGTTTTTTGTTTTGTGTTTTTTCCACATGGGAAGAATTGGAAAGTAAGATTTACTGAGCTGGGGTCTTAGTCCCACCACATCTTTGTAGAGTAGGCTTTATTATTTCCATTTTACAAGTGAAGAGGGTGAGCTTTATAGAGATAAGTAACTTGCATAAGATCATAATGAAGCCCAACTCTTCCTAACACAGGTTACTATGATGCCTCTTCTCTGTCATTCTTCATATTTGGAAAATTGTCACTAAAATATTAGTGATATTCCTATCGTTTGTTGTTAATAGGTTTCTGATAATATATGTTCATTCAAACGACATCCTATATGTGTAGATTCCAAATCTTTGCATACAATACTTCTCTGAAAGAAAATGAACTTCAAAGTCCTTTACCTGATGACACTCTAAGCAATTAGAATAACTATTATTATTTTCATCACCATCACCACTATCATACTGGCAAGTTTACTCAGATACTCATAAATCATAAAGAAAAGTCCGTTTTAAGTGGCTTAAAAATGAAAAAGGATGACCTTACAAGAAAAAGTACAGTCTTTGTGCTATAATCTCAGTAATCCAAGAAAGCATATTTATTCCTCAAATACTGCCCCCACCCTCATGTGTATTTACTGACGTTTAAAATTCTATGAACAAGGAGTAAAGTCTTTCGTTTCACAAGAAAGGTGAGACTTAAAGGACACATACCATTTGAAAGAAGGAAATTTGACAAAATGAACTCCAAGATCAAAATCACTGGTCTAGTTAGATCTGGGTGGCAGAGAATAGATAGAGAACAGAAGTCCCTCTACGGCTTGAGTGTCAGGAGTTAAAGGACACCACAAAAGGGGAAACAATGAGAGGCCAAGGTGACCAAAATTTGCAGCTTCATACCTTTGCTTAAAAGCATCCCCCAGACCCAGCACTTTGGGAGGCCAAGATGGGTGGATCCTGAGGTCAGGAGTTCAAGACCAGCTGGCCAACATGGTGAAACCCCATCTCTACTAAAAATACAAAAACTAGCTGAGTGTGGTGGTGGGTGCCTGTAATCTCAGCTACTTGGCAGGCTAAGGCAGGAGAATTGCTTGAACCCGGGAGGCAGAGATTGCAGTGAGCCGAGATTGCACCAGCAATCTGATTGCACCAGCCTGGGCAACAGAGCAAGACTCTGTCAAAAAAAAAATCCCCTAGAAAAGCTAGTATGTTTGTAATTCCTTCTTCCCGCGCTTTCTAAAAAGTAAAGATGGTGTTTCTCTTTAATTCTAAAACTCTAGATACTGTTTTCTTCTTTAGAAGCTTGTCTCTGGCTTCTGCTTCTAGATTTATTATACAGTTTCTTGCTTGTTGGCATGTGCTTCAGTATGTTTATCTTTATTGATGGTTTTAAATTATAAGTGCTTTGAGGCCAGGATCTAACTACCTTGCTTACCATAGCAGAATACTATTGGTACATGTCTGCTAAAAAAAGAATAAATATCATGTGATGTGGGATGTAAAAATCAGGGGCATTTGTCTTTTAATTACCTCTTAATACGTTTCAAAGGTTGAGAATGTAATGCTACCACTTTAAGCTCCTTGGAGTAAGGGCGTTATCTAAATAAACCTAAGGAGAAAAGAAACACAAAAAACTGCAGAGGCCAACGAAGAA